>NC_143582.1:10103108-10257394 GCF_048544385.1 Mastigoproctus giganteus
TGTAGCCTCCCAACGGAGGTTGCAAAAAGTTGGCAGCTGGTTTGGTTTATTGAGGACTACGATAGATAAGCTCGTAATAAATTCCTCCAGTCTCTGGCCATTCCCTAGTACCTTGCCTGTCGGGGGTATGGCTGTTCCAGGCTGGTGATCTACAATTTGCAACCATTCCAATGATAATTCTTTCCCTCTTAGTAAGTTGGTAGTATGTTGGAGGTATCTGGTGGCTGTGGTGATGTCTTCACTAGGTCTGCAATATTTCGAGATTATGTAGAGGGCACCTAGTGTGGTTATAATTTGAGTGCAGGCTGCCCAGTCCGTGCACAGGTGGGAGACTTTGGTTGCAGTATTGTCGGGATTTCTAATTAGGATTGTAGCCCACGGGGTGGTATCATCTGCTTGTATTAGTTTGTAGATGAGGGGATATCCTCTGACTAGTTTGGAGTGGGTATATGGCTCTTGTAATATGATTACATCGGCCTTGAGCCTGACTTGGTCGGCTATGGCCCTTGTCCGTTATCCATTCAGTTGGATGATTTTGATTTTTGTGGTATTATGGTGGTAATGGTGTGCTGCCATAATTGATTCTCGCTTGGTTTAAACTCTTGGTTTTGACGTAAATAGGACATTTGTTGTCACGAACTGAGTGTGAAGCGTCCAACTTCCAACTCTTACAGTTGGCACATGTTGGTTCATCATCTTTCTTTGGGCAGTCCTTGTAGTCATGGCCTTTGTCGGCGAAGTGACCACAGGTTGGGGTGTTTTGGCTGCAAGTGTGGGTAGTGTGACCAAACTTGCAGCATCTGTAACATTTTGGAACTACTATATGTTCATGGAATCTATGGCTGCTCCAGTTGATGAAGATCTGCGTTTGCTTTGCTAGGATCTGCCATGCTGTGGGGCTGAGCTTGACAACCCAGGTCCTTTTGTTTCCTATTGCCAGTTTGATGGCGAATCTAGGCATTATTTGCTCTTTGATTTCGGTTTCCACCAGGGATCTCTGTAGGTTCCTGGCGTATATTTCTGAGGCTAGGTTTTCTAGTGTCATTCTGGCATCCAGGCCATAGATTTTTATGGAGGATCCTTTCCTTTTTGGTTCCTCCGCTTTTAACCCTATGTTAGTTATCTTGGGGTTGGTTATTATTTCGGTAGCTTCCTCTTTGGTTTCGTTCTCCACGACTATACCCGGGTTCCTGGTTTTCCTTATTGTTTTAATTCTTGTTGACTTTAAATCATTAGCTAGTTCTTGTACGAATTGCGTCTTGATACTTTCGCTGGAGGTATCATGATCTGTGGTAAGCGGTCTCAGGACAACAATGTTGGGGGTAGGTAGCAGGGTTTTTCTTGAGGCTGGTTGGCATTTTATTTGTGGGTTTTCTGTTGTATTTGGTTGTTTCCTCAGAGTATGTGGTAAGTAGCATTTTGTTTGCCCCACACTCCATGTAGGCTTGAAGTTTAGCCATCACTTTCTTGCTGTCGAGATAGGTTTCTGTCAGTAAACGCTTCTAATTTATTAAATATGGTAAAGATATGGGACCGAACTCCACTCGATACTCTATTGGGGTAGACTTTAAATCTAGTTTCTAGTGCCATTTTTAGGTACACCATTTTTGCCTGTAGCATACTTTCTGCTAGGGTAGGGTCCAAAGGGTGATCCTGTGGTCTTTCCTCGTTGGGGTCCTTTTGAGTTGGTTGTGGTATAGATTTACCTGAAATACCTTTCGTATTCATTTTATGCACCGGAGTGTACAGCTGAGTAGCCTGAGCATAAGATAATGTAGGCACAGCTGGTGTGGGATGAACATCTTCTGATTGGCCCACTTAATATCGATGGGTCAACTGTTGATGATCCTGCTCAGGTAGGATGAATATGATCAAACTAAATGAATATTTTGCATCGACATTCACACACGAGGAGTTATTCAGCGAGGGGAATGCCAGAGGTGTATTCAACTCTGGCAGTAAGCTAGAGAATCTTGTAATAACTGAGAGTAAAGTGGAGGAGAAATTGGTGAAGATAAACACAAGAACGGCACCTGGAGCGGATGGGATCTATCCAGTTATATTAAAGGAGGCAGCAAAGGAAGTAAACAAACCCTTAGCCATAATTATGAGAGCTTCCTTGGACTCAGGGGAGGTACCCACAGACTGGAGATGTGAAAATGTGACCCCAATTCACAAAGGAGGATCAAATATTTACACAAGTAATTATGGACCTGTGAGTTTAACTTCTGTTAAAGGAAAATTAATGGAGGCACTGGTTAAAGAAGCACTGCAGGATCATCTAGACAAGACTTCAGTTATAGCTCAGACACAGCATGGTTTTGTTAAGGGGAAGTCTTGCCTGACCAATTTGATTGGATACTATGATGCAGTTACAAAAGAACTAGATGCAGGGAATAACTTTGATATTATATAGTTGGATCTTAGAAAGGCTTTTGATACAGTTGCATATGGAAGACTGCTGCACAAATTGGAGCAGTGTGGCATTGGAGGCAAATTGCTGCTATGGATAAAGGGGTGGTTGAGGGAGAGAAGACAGAGTGGTAATCAATGGACACTGCTCATCGTGGACTAATGTTATTAGTCCACGTTCATTATTGTTTTCTGTATTTATAAATGATATTGATGATGGTATATCAAGATTAATGTCCAAGTTTGCAGACGATACGAAGGTTGTTAAGGACACTACTGACACTATGCTGCTGCAACAGGATCTGGAAAGGTTGAGCAGATGGGCTGAGAGGTGGCAAATGAAGTTTAACATTGACAAATGTAAAGTAATACATATGGGAAACAGCAACCCCAGAGCAAGGTATCAACTCTGTGGAACTACACTGACAGTGGTAGAGAATGAGGGACCTGGGGGTGGTTGTGCAGGCAGATATGAAGTTTTCTGAGCAGTGCAGATGGGCTGCAAGGGTAGCTCATGATGTATTGTCAATGATATATAGGAATTTTTCTAGCAGGGATAAGGATGTGATTATTCCCTTGTATAAGGCAATGGTCAGGCCACACCAAGAGTACTGTATACAGATCTGGAGGCCTCATTTCAAGAAGGATGTAGAGCTGCTGGAACGAGTACAGAGAAGGGCAACAAGATTAGTGAATGAAACAAAGGGGTGCTCTTACGAAGAAAGGCTTAAGTTTTGCAACTTACAGTGTCTGGAGACTAGGCACCAGTGAGGTGATCTGATAGAGGTGTATAAAGCCTTGAATGGTTTAAGCATGCTGAATGCTGATGGGATTCTTCCTCTTGGTTAGAATAATCACCTGAGAGGGCATAAATTCAAATTGAGGAAAGACAGATGTAGGATAGATGTGTGGAAATTTGCCTTTAGCTAGCGGGTGGTTGGTTGGTGGAACAGACGTCCATCCCTTGTCGTGGAAGTTGATAGCCTAAATAAGTTTAAGGCTCAGCTGGATAGGTATTTCGAACGAATAGAGGGGTGAAGTGAAAGTTTTTTTTTTTTTTTTTTTTGGCTGATGCTGCATAAGCTTGCTTCCTTGCATCAAATGCCTCTACTAATGGTAATGCTAATTTGCCAGAATTTTGTAATAGTTTGTCTATTTGAGAATCTTTTTCTTCTAGTTTTGCTCTGAGTCGTTCATTCTCCATAATTGCATTAGATAGAATCTGTTCCATGGCAGACCAGATGTTTTGGATATCTGTGGTTACTTGCTTGGTGAATCTACCACCATCGGATATAATGCCAGATAGAGCAAACCTGAGAATAAAAACTTTCTGCATGTGGACACCAATAATAGGATTCGTCAAAGATTGGTCTGTAACTTCAGACAAAGCCTCCATAGAAACAAAATCCTGATCCACAGGAGGAAGTGGAGGAACCTTCTCCTTATATAATGACATCGGATCAAGCCTAGAAGTTTGTATCCTGGTTTTTTACTTATAGCACTTATTCTATTAATAGAGTCTCTATTCTCATCAACTTGAGAGGAAGAAGGCAACGTAGCAAAAGTATCCAACGACTCATTCGATCGATCCGAATTCATTATGGTCTTAAAGATTTTAAATTTATATGAATTTTGAGATGTTTTGTAGATTTTTAGCCCAATTCCATGGAAAGTTATGAATTTTAAAACTAATTAGGCTTAGCGATCAGAGAATCTTGTGGAATGTTACATTAGGGTAAGACATAAGTTTTATTTTTCAAGTTAGTCAATTCTAGCGATCGCCATGGCTCCCGTAGCAGCAGGGAGAAAAGCGCTTAGTAGCAGGAGAAGAACAATAGCCCAGGTGGATGAGTAATCACCTTTAGGCATTCAACAGTGAACATTGTCTTTGTCTGATAGTAGGCAGTTATAGAAATGATTCAATGAGTATCATAGTGCTTATGGAAGTTATACTAAAAATTTAAAATAAAATGTACTTAACTCGGCACTCTTGATTCCGTTGTCATCTCAATAGCTTCTGGAGACTTTGGGCAGCAGCTGTGATATATTAATAAATTGGCAGGATTCAGTAAACCACTATTTTTGACAATAAAACTCAGAGAACAAAAATCGCACAACTTACTAGACTAGCCCTTCAGCGGGACTTCGTGTGTGTTCGTTGTATTGGCATCCCTGAATACAAGTGAAAGGTGAAAACGTCCTGTGTTTGATACAGTTATGTTCGTAGATACATCTTACACTTCCTAGTTCATTTCATATATATACGTGGTCTCAATTCTAATCTCAACAATGTCCATCTCCATTTCCACTTGCGACTGCCAAACCCATGTACTTTTTCTGACAGAGTCTCAGTTATCGGTTGATTCAACTACTGCTCATCTCAGTTGCTCAAATTATTCATTGTATGATTCCTTCCCTGAAAGGTGATACTTGTACATATGTCTGTTTCGATATTCCCTGTCAGAGACTTGGTAATTGGGAAGCTCCTCGTTTCGATCTTCTCTGGCTTAAAATCTCTCTACCTCATTCTGTCAAATTCATCTGTAGTCTCTACCATTCTCCCAACTGCACCAATCACTTGGAACTCTTTGACTTCCCCTCTTTGCAACTGATATTCTCCAGTGCAACTTTCCTAACAGTGAGGTAATTTTCCTTGGTGATTTTAATATTCACAACTCCAGCTGGCTTCTTTTTTCTAGTCACACAGACCAAGCTGGTTGAGATGCTGAGGCTTTTGCAATTGCTAATGACCTCACACAGATCATTCATTTACCTATCACAATACCAGAAAATCCTAACTGTATAGCCAACATGCTTGATCGTTTTCTCACAAACAGCCCTTCTAAGTACATGGTCAAAGTGAGTGGTACTTTAGGCACATCACAACTTGGTGATTGTCTCTTCTCCAATAAGAGCCTTTATTTAATGGCTATTACCAATCTCGTTTTGTTTGGCATTACAAGACTGCAAAATGGAATGACATTCGAGATTTCTTTTCTTTTCCTTGGTCGGATTACAGTTTCAAAACTTCTGATGTCAACGTTTGCTCAGATCGTGACAGTCAAATTATTCTTGTAGGAATGGAATCCTTTATCCCACACGCCACTTTAAAATCTTGCCCTTAATCTAAACCTTGGTTTTCCAATAAATGTGCTAAGGCCATTCAGGAAAAGAATGTTGCATATCGTAATTGGCTTGTTTCCAATTCTTCAGTTTCATTTTTTCCTGCGCCAAAGCTCGAAACAATTGTAAAGCAGTTATTAATCAGTCCAAACTAGGATATGAAGAGGCTAAGAGTAGAAAACTTGCTTCTTGCCCTAATGGTTGCCGTGCATTCTGGTCTCTTGCCAAAGCTACTGGCCGCAACTTTTGCCCATCTCTGCTCCCACCTGTGTCCAAACCTGATGGTTCTGTTCTCATTTCGGCCAAGGATAAAGCTGACCTGCTAGCATCCCATTTTTCTTCGAAATCACGTATTAATTATCTTGGTAAAACACCTCCCACCATTCCCAATGTGCTCCATTCAGTGCCTCCTGTGGTCTTCCGTCAAAAGGATATCAGAAGGATTTTGCCGATTCTTGATGCTAAGAAAGCTCGAGGTCCTGATGGTATTTCTCCACTTGTTCTCAAAACCTGTGCTCCTTAACTTACTCCTCTTCTTTGCCACCTTTTTTCACTTTTTTCTTCCAAAGATGGTTTTCCTTCTGCTTGGAAATTTGCTCATATCCTGCCAGTTCCTAAAAAGGGTGACAAATTCCTCCCATCCAATTAATGTCCCATTGCAATTACTTCTACTCTTTCTAAAGTAATGAAGAAATCGGTTAACTGCCAACTCTTAAACTACTTAGAAACCCTCCGTCTGATCAACGATCACCAGTATGGATTTCATCAGTGTCGATCCACATGTGATATTCTGGCTTACATTATCCATTTATGGACAAATTCAGTGAGGCACAAGCAGTTGCTCTTGACGTCTCAAAGGCTTTCAATCGTGTTTGACATAAAGGTCTTCTAAACAATCTTATATATAATGGTTTTCCAACTGTTTTTTGTGATTGGTTATCCAGTTTTCTCTCTGATCGCTTACTGAGGGTGATGCTAGATAGCTCTCTGTCTTCTAACTTCTCCACTAATGCTGGTGTCTCCCAAGGTTCAGTTCTTTCTCCCACTCTTTTCCTCTTGTATATTAATGACCTTCTTCCCTTGACTGGAAATCCTATCCATAGTTTTGCTGATGATAGCAGATTGCATTCCATTTTGAGAAACCTTGCCCTGCAAAAACAGCTTCAACTTCTCAAATATCCGCTACCAATTCCTTCAGTGCCGATCTCTAGGTAATTCTCCAGTGGGGCAAAGACAACTTAGTTGATTGCAATCCTTCCAAAACTCAGTCTTGTCTTATATCTCACAAAAAGAGTATATTTTAAGCATAAGTAGACACACACACACACACACACACACACACACACACACACACACACACACACACACAGAACAAAAAACATGGGCAAGCCGTCCCGATGGTGCTAGGGGTACACTGCACCCAGGCGTCAATGTTCAAGGGATGCCTGAAAACTTAACTTTCATACACATATGAAGAAAATTTAAAGGGGGCACCAAATTTCAACTGGCACCTGGGCACCACATATCTTAGGAATGCACCTGCACCCAAAGGTCACAAGCTGTCCTATTCAGATAACTCTCACTGTGAGAGTGAAGACGCACGTGCCCCACCATCACTCAGGGTGAATGCAGCGAGCAGCAGCCAAATTTTTAGTGTGATAAATTTTGTGACCACCAATGTGAAAACATGAATCTGCAAATACAGATCCTGTGAATATGGAGACCTGAGTGTAAACTTACTTTATTGCTTTAACAAGATATGATCGAAAATTTGTTGTTCAGTGTAATGTACACAGTATGTTACATTTCAGGCGCATTATCAAATAGCAACAATTCATGATTTATAACAACAAAAAAAAAAAAAAAAAAGCAATGACTTTTATGCACGAACTGAAAAATTGTTTCTACTCACCTGTCACATTGCCCATTCATCCCTCCAACCAGTGTATGATAATAAACATAATATCCAGTGCTTCAGCTAAAATAAATGGTATGTGGATATAGCCTATTTGATATGTATGAAAAATAAATGAATAATAATTGCCGGATTTGTTGGTCCGATTTTAATTAAATTTGGGAAGGGTCGACAAATCTTTATAAAATTTTACGAAAATCTATAGACTTGGAATTGAGTTAGTACATGTGGATTACTGACAAATAAATAATAATTACTGGATTTTTATTGGTCCAATTTTAATGAAATGTAGAATGGTTCGACATGCCTTTTTAAAAGTCCCAAATATAAAATTTCACGAAAATCTGTTCATTGAGCGTAGTTACTACATGCCTACATAGTGAAGGCATTAAGTGTGTTATGTAAGAGGCCAGAGAAAAACTGGAAACAGATTTGAAATCAGTGCCTAAAGATCTATCTAGTCCAGGCATGTAATTTCTCCCAACGAAAAATATTGTTGACCTGTGTTATTGGTTTGGGAAAATGAAGTCACCCCCCCCAAGGTTCTGTATAAGCTTTTTTCCTTGCATCTTTTTTTTGCCACTACTAATAATAAATAAGTAAATTACAAACTGCTGACATAAGAATGTGCATTAAGTAAAGTACACAATAAGATAAATGCATTAGCATTTATCTGAGCCCTCGTGAGTAGCATAGTTGGTAGAATTGCCATCCTCTCCACACCAGGCGGAAAAGACCTGTGGTTGAGTCCCGTCGATGAAGGAGGAGAGAACTTTTTACGAGCCATTTTCACAATGTGGGTGAGTTAGCTAGTCTCAGGTGAGGATAGCATTGTTTTTCTCCCAGAAACTCTGGTTTTTTGTCCAGAAAACAGAAAATCGACCACAGAACACATACAGTTTACAGAGTGTATACATAGAGCAATATGGCCTCATTCGCTAATGATCCTAAAACCCTACTACTGCATTTACTGAGGGCTGATGATCCTCCTATGTGTGAGTCCTGTGACACGGTTTTATCAATTTGACACATTTTGATTGACTGTCCAGATTTTAGCAATATACGTTTTACCGCTTTTAACCATCTGACTGAGCCATATACACTCATTCAGATTTTATCCGACAATGACAATGTGTCTGCTGTTTTTAAATTTTTACACCATATTAATTTCTATAAATTATTTATATAAAATCCTGAAATATATATATATATATATATTTTTTTTTTTAATGTATATATATTTTAATGTATATACTGCTTTTTACCATTGATTTGGGATATGGTAACCTTTTTTCAGAAGTTACCAGAATTTATTTATGTATCTGTTTTTAAACTGATATAATTATCTCCTGGCTCATAATAGCCTTAGATGCTAATGCACCAATAAAATCATAATCTAATCTACTGCATTTATCTGATGGTGGTAAGTAAGTCCTCAGAACAATAAATTCTGACATTAATAAAAAAAAAAGAAACATTAAATTATAATAGTGTGCTATGGTAAATATCTAAACATCCGACACGCACTGTTGTTGTCTGGAATTTTTAGGGATAAAAACTTTCCATTTTGAACCCTGTGAACAGGGATCAAAATGGAAAGTTTTGCTAAGCAGATGCTCTACAATAAAGTATGCACTTGATATTATTCATGCATGTTTATGAATTGGAACCAGGACTGTGAACTGGCACCCAACAACTCTAGTGTGCAGTTGGTTTTGAAGCCCCCTTTTCTTTTGTTATAGCTATATTATAACCATTTAAGAACCGTTGTGGGAAACGTCTGTGTCAGAGCCCAGGTACATCTCATTCAATGCACTTCCCATTTGTATAACCCTGATTGGAACAGTGTTGTAATCAGCTCCAGTCCCTAAATGCTTATTGCCACACTGCTCCAATTTGTACAGCAGGCTTTTATATGTAACAGTATCAAAAGCTTTCTTGAAACCCAAATATATGATAACAATTTTTTACATTTAGCTCCTTTGTTACTGCATCATAGTATTCGATCAAATTGATTAAACAAGATCACCCCTTAAGAAAACCATGCTCTGACTGCAGTATAATTGCATTCCTGTCTAGATGGTCTTGCATTACTTCTTTAACCAATGACTCCATTATTTTCCATGTAACAGAAGTTAAGCTAATTGGTCTGCAATTACTCATGTCACCTTTTAATTCCTCTTTGTTAATTGGAGATGAATTTGCACATCCCTAGTCTATAGGAACCTCCCTTTAATCCAAAGATGCTCCCATAATTATGGCTAAGGGTTTACTTACCTCCTTTGCTGCCTCCCTCTATATGATTGGATAGATCCCATTCACCCCAGGTGCCTTTCTTATGTGTAACTTCACCAATTTCTCTCACACTTTCCTTTCAGTTTTTACAAAATTATTTAGTTCCCTGTTAGTTTGATGTACTTCTGGCATTCCTCTCTCTAAAGATTTCCTTATATGTGAATGTATATTAGCATTAGCATTAGTAGAGGCATTTGATGCAAGAAAGCAAGCTTATGCAGCATCAGCCAAAAAAAAAAAAAAAAAAAACCCCACTTCCACTTCACCCCTCTGTTCGTTCAAAATACCTGTCCAGCTGAGCCTTAAACTTATTTAGGCTATCAACCTCCACCACAAGGGATGGGAGTCTGTTCCACCAACCAACCACCCGCTGGCTAAAGGCAAATTTCCGCACGTCTATCCTACATCTGTCTTTTCTCAATTTGAATTTATGCCCTCTCAGGTGATTTTTCTGAGCTAGAGGAAGAATCCCATCAGCATTGAGCATGCTTAAACCATTCAAGGCTTTATACACCTCTATCAGATCACCTCGCTGGTGCCTAGTCTCCAGACACTGTAATTTGCAAAACTTAAGCCTTTCTTCGTAAGAGCACCCCTTTGTTCCATTCACTAATCTTGTTGCCCTTCTCTGTACTCGTTCCAGCAGCTCTACATCCTTCTTGAAATGAGGCCTCCAGACCTGTATACAGTACTCTATGTGTGGCCTGACCATTGCCTTATACAATGGAATAATCACCTTCTTATCCCTGCTGGAAAAATTCCTGTATATCATTGACAATACTCCATGAGCTACTCTTGCAGCCCATCTGCACTGCTCAGAGAACTTCATATCTGCCTGCACAACCACCCCCAAGTCCCTTTCATTCTCTACCACTGTCAGTGTAGTACCACAGAGTTGATACGTTGCTCTGGGGTTGCTGTTTCCCATATGTAGTACTTTACATTTGTCAATGTTAAACTTCATTTGCCACCTCTCAGCCCATCTGCTCAACCTTTCCAGATCCTGTTGCAGCAGCATAGTGTCAGTAGTGTCCTTGACAACCCTGCCAACCTTTGTATCATCTGCAAACTTGGACATTAAGCTTGATATACCATCATCAATATCATTTATAAATACAGAAAACAATAATGGACCCAACACTGAGCCCTGAGGGACTCCACTAATAACATTAGTCCACGATGAGCAGTGTCCATTGATTACCACTCTCTGTCTTCTCCCCCTCAACCACCCCTTTATCCATAGCAGCAATTTGCCTCCAATGTCACACTGCTCCAATTTGTGCAGCAGTCTTCCATGTGCAACAGTATCAAAAGCCTTTCTAAGATCCAAGTATATAATATCAAAATTATTCCCTGCATCCAGTTCTTTTGTGACTGCATCATAGTATCCAATCAAGTTGGTCAGGCAAGACTTCCCCTTAACAAAACCATGCTGTGTCTGAGCTATAACTGAAGTCTTGTCTAAATGATCCTGCAGTGCTTCTTTAACCAGTGCCTCCATTAATTTTTCTGGAACAGAAGTTAAGCTCACAGGTCTATAATTACTTGTGTCAGCCTTTGATCCTCCTATGTGAATTGGGCAAAATAGTATATGCAAAATAGCTGTTTAGTTTTTCAGGAACCCGAGTGGGATCAACAGTTAAGTCATCGACATCAAGTTGATATTGTGATTCAAGCCCTTTCTTCTACTGTAAATATAAGTAAAGAAGTCTTTGCTGCTTTTCTTTGTATTCTTTTCCATAGACTTCTCATAATCTGCCTTAGCTTGTCTAATTTCATTTGTAACTTAATTGCAGACTGTTATAATCTGCCTTACTCCTCTTTATTACGTGATAATTTGTATGCATCCCATACATTTTTCTTCTCTGCCACAAGTCTCGTCAGTTTGTCTGACATCCATTTAGGTTTAACCTTAAACCATATTTCTTAGTTGATATGAAAAGTCTAGTAGCATCTTCAATTACTTCCTTGAATGCTTATCATTTAGAATTTAATGTTGGTAACGTCATCAGATGGTCCTACTGCATAGAATTTAAAAACTGTCTGAGACCACTGGAGTTACCCTTACAAAAAACAAAAGCCCTTCTATTTACCTTTGACAGTAGCTATGTTTTTATCCATACACTATAATCACTGCAAACCAGTGGGTGTTTAACCTGTATATTGTTAATGCATGAATAATCACTGCTAATAATCAGATCAAGGATATTTCTTCCTCTTTTTGCCTGTTATGCTAGCAAAGAAAACAGTCATTCAATAAATCCACAAAAGTCATGCTGGAGTGTGAGTGAGCAACCCACAAGTTCCAATCAATATCTAGTAAATTAAAATCCCCCATTATAAGCCATTCTGATTTACTGGCTCACTCTATTTTTCTGTATAGATGTTTTGTTATACTCATCACGGTCATCAGGCCTATAATACACTACAACTCTCATTTTTGTTTTTCTAGTTCTTATGTCACACCAAACACTCAATTGCACTGACCACCCAAGTTGACTAGATGCAGTTCCTTTTATTTTATGTGCTTCATAACTAAGATCATAATCCCCCTTCCCTTTTGTGCTCTATGGCCTTTCTATACACATTTATTCCCCTATTCAAATTCAGCATCTCTTATGTCTGAGTGACACCATGTCTCCAATATCCCTTGAATTACTGGCTCACTCTATTTTTCTGTATAGATGTTTTGTTATACTCATCACGGTCATCAGGCCTATAATACACTACAACTCTCATTTTTGTTTTTCTAGTTCTTATGTCACACCAAACACTCAATTGCACTGACCACCCAAGTTGACTAGATGCAGTTCCTTTTATTTTATGTGCTTCATAACTAAGATCATAATCCCCCTTCCCTTTTGTGCTCTATGGCCTTTCTATACACATTTATTCCCCTATTCAAATTCAGCATCTCTTATGTCTGAGTGACACCATGTCTCCAATATCCCTTGAATATGTGCATTTGGTGACAATTATTACTGCAAATTTATTTACTATGCTCCTAAAATTAATGCACATACAAGTATGCATGCACCTATTCTAAATCTTATTTACTCTAATGCAGTCCATATATTTCCTTGTTCTATAATGACCCACAGCAATGATTGAAATCCCTGACATCTTGCTTTCCAGGATGCTGCATATACCAGTAGAAGCAGTGGAAGAATCACTTTCATTTTTGCTTGTGGCTCTAGTTAATCTATTAGTCTATGAATTCCCCCATGTTAGTTTTCTGACTCTCCTAATACTGTTTCGATAGCATCAGCAAACATTCTTGCATTCCTATTTAAGTGTATCCCATCCCTATAAAAACAGTCATTTCTGTTAACAAGCATAGACTATGCAATGAAAAAATTTTCCCTATTCCATAGTCTCTTCTCGGCCAAACTGATTGGCAAGGTTCTCCACATGTGCTCCCTCCTATCATGTCTGGGCAGAATTGCAGACACTTATAAATTTAATCCTAACTCGTGATTTTTTTCTCAACATTGCCCTGTACTTCTTTAACTAAGTTCTCAGATCTTACACAGTTGGATAGTCTAGGAAGTGTCAGGGCTCTCTGTGGTCTTCTCTCTCACTCTCTGTGGTTTTCTTGTTTATTCCCCTTGACTTATGGCTGTGTTACTTTTCCTATGATAATCATTCTGAATGAGATGATCGTCTGGCTAGGACAAAACCCGTGCTCTTGACTCAGGGGCTGTATAACACCTGGAGCTGCAGCATTGGAATGTGCTGTGTCTGAAGACTAGGGTGATCACTGAGCGTCAACCCTAATCCCCACTTTTAATCCTTTACTGGCTCGTACTTGTTTCTACTGGTGTATGAGAATATGGGCAGAGAGAAGGAAACATGATGTAACACAACAACGTTTATTATAACAAAAGAAAACGTGTACAGACTTGCACTGTGTCTAGTTGTTTGTGTAAAAGTAAAGATATATATATTTTTTAAAATTTTTTTTTTTTTGTTTCCAGGTTTCTGTTCATAACAACAACAACATGAATCTGTTTAGGATTATAATATTGTATTGGCAAAACCATCTTTATAACATACTGGATTCTAGTATCACAAGAACTATTCATTCATTAGACTTATTGTTTTGCACTGGTTTAACAAGCTACAATGTTCACAAAACACTTCAACGTAGACCAGAATGGTTGGATAACAGAAGAACCTTAGGCAAAATGCTTTTGGTGTTCTCATTGCTTTACACTATCTTACGTCTGTTCTAATGTGAACAGTCTCACCCCCTCTTGTTTCTTATTCCAACAGCACCTTACTGTAATATTCCTGTGTTACTACCAATCACATGAGAAATTTCCTTTCATTGTTAAATTAACAAAGATTAAATATTCAGGAAGGACGCATTTAAAATGATATCTGTTTGTTGTTTTCAAGGTTTACATTCACACAAATGAAATAATGGCTTACCAGTTAAATCTCTTGCTTCAGGACAGGTTATAAGCCCTCCTTTCCTCTGGTGGAAACTAGCGTGTGGTCCTCTGAGCCTTGATTCCTTTGCCTCAGCTCCTCCTCGGCCATTCTTAAGGCTGGAGCGACACAGACTGCGAACTTTCCCTTCACATCACTAAAACTCTCGACCAACGTTCAGCGACAAGACGTTCAACTCTCTTACCAGTTCCCATTACAGAAGCAAAAAGGTCCCCCCCCTTAGTGCCTCACAGAACCCTTTATATACTAACATTATCTCGTTCTACGTCACAGAGCCAACCGGGCTGGCCAGGTGGGTAAAGTGCCTGCCCGGCAACCCAAAGGTCGCGGGTTCGAATCCTGCCTCGGGCTTGGATCACAGTAAAATGCAAAAACTTTGGAATGCCCATTTTACAGTGACACTACCATCTTTGGTAAATCGTCCCGCGAAAACAACTGGACATCCCGTCTCTGCCGTAGCAATAAAACCCTTTTTAGTACCATTGTGGGCGTGAGAACTGAGGCACTCTCCTCTTCTGCTCTGTTGGTGCGAGGCCTTGACAGAGAACTAGGGCAAGAAATTGCGCAATATCTGTCCATACACACTCTCTTCCTGGAAAATAAGTTTCTTCTCCCGTATTGTATTAAACGTAAGTTCCAAATGAATAGTTTTATAATTTTATCCTAAAGATTCCCAAGATACGATTCTAACAGTAGAATAGTTGATTTTGGGTAAACTGAAGAGTTTTAAAGAAGCATGGTTTCAATAATTTAAAATATCCTAAGACACTGTATTAACTATTTAGTAGTTAATTAATTCTGCCTGATTATTGTGAGATACGAAACTCTCAGTCTAACAGAAGGTTCTTCCCAGCAAACACTATAAAGCTGTTTAATAACTTAAATATCAGCCCTGCAAAACCTTTCACAAGCAAATCATATAGAAAAGAAGTTCTCAAACTCCTTACCTGCAAATACATAAGAAAACATATATGGCACCCTGATCATCCAGACATGAGTTGGCAGACTTTAGGAATCCTAACCCTCATCATGAAATATATTTGCAAGGTATGTCCTACTTTCTCCCACAGAAGAAACAGACTGCTGGAAACAGTAAAATGAACTTTCAGGTTTTTATTTTGGATTATATTGTAACACTGCAATACCTGAAGTTTTGTTGTTTCGTGTTATATGTTGAGCTGTTCTGCTGTAAATATTTGTGCTTATGTAAATATGGTAACTCTCCCACTACTGTGGGTCAAATCAGAAGTTATGCTTTAAATGAAGCAGTATTAAGTTTTTACCTGTTTATATTAATTAAGTGGTAAACTTAAGCAGATTACAAGTATTTCAGGCATTGTATAATCCAGATAACAAGTTTTTCATGTATTTTAAAATTGCATATAGTATTATATTCTGTAGCATAATAGAATATGTATCTTTATCCCCTGGCCAATAGCTGTAACCAGGTGTCTCTTCTGAGAAATAATGAAAATAATAATAATAAAAGATCTACTCTTATTATTAGTGCTAATGTATACAACAGTATTGCCTTTTGTGCTTTTATTTGATGATATCTGCTCTACATCATCAACTTTTGTTCCTGGCAGACATACCCTGGTCTTATTCCACCAATCTTTTTCTTCACAATATATTTCCTCTCTCACAGACAAAACTGCCTTCTTGGGACCAGCACATTCTGCCTAGGGGATTGCAGCTGTGTTGCTTGATGTGCAAGTGTGACATCTCACATTGAGGTAGGTAGCTGAGGGCTTGAAGGGTCCCCATTTTAATTCCTTTGAGGGCATCCACCCTATTTTTTCCAAGCTCTCAGAAACACCCATCAGAACATTGAGTTCTGCACCCTACACACACACACAAGGCATTTGCCTTAACTGTATCATGTCCCATTCCAAATAGTCCATGAACATTGCACATGCAGCATTCCCCTTCACTTTTCCCTTGAGCCAAAGCATTTCTGCTATGTTAAGCCTTTGTTGAGCTTTGCTGATCTAGTTTGAGGCATGATTTCTGTTTAAATTCAATTTAATTTGAGAATACATTAAACTGTTAGCAGTTTAATGTATTGCATTTAGGTACTATCAAGTTTGCATTATGTGTATTATGAAATCCTTGACTTACCACAATTAAAACCTTACAATTCTGTCACCATGCATTACACTGCTAGTTATGTGATATGATATTCACACAAAATCACTGATACAAAATCTCTATGAATATTAAGTCATAACATTTATTGAACACAATTTAATATGTTAATTAAGTCAGAAAAATGGCAAAATTTTCCTAAAAACTTGTTTCCAAGAGCTCAAAATTCTTTGACTTCACCTAACATGTATGCAGTGCATGGCACAGTTTTTTAATTTTTCTTGAATGCAGTGTATGGACATAGATTTAGTCTCAGAGAATAAATGTTTTCTTGTGCCACTCCAAACACTTTGAAGTTGCAATAATAATTATTTTCTAATGTCACCGAGTTTGTTAGAAGGTTTTGTAATTGTCTAGTTTTATTCCCAAAAAAGAGATTAATAATCCATTATAAATGGTCTTTTGTACCTCATTCAACAATTAAACCATAACCTAGGGGCTCATATCTGGTGAGTACGGGCTTGGCACACACTCGGGGTTTTGAGCTAGATATCATCATTCTTCTCTTTTTTGGTGATTCCCTCCTAGTTCTCTCTCTCAGGGTACTCAAACTTTTTTTGGCTGGTGCAGCTTCAAGCTTCCTTGTACCATATGGCTAATAATAATATTAACTGAAAGATTCATGCTTGCCATCCAAGACCAGGTAATCAACACCAGGAACTATAGAAAATACATCGCCAAGGATTCTGGAGTGTCCGATGACATATGTCGACGATGCCACCTGACCTCAGAAACAATCCAACACATCACCGTGGAATGCAAGGTGATCACCCAGACTGAGTACACTCATAGACACAACCAGGTAGCCAGGATAATACATCGGAAGTTAGCAAGGAAATACCAGTTGATTTGAAGAAAGTGTACCATACTACAAGTATGAACCCCAGGCAGTATTAGAGACCTGAACCCACAAGCTGTACTGGGACTGCGCCATAATAACGGATAGGACAATCCCGCACAACAGACCAGACATAACCCTTGTGAACAAGAAGGAAAAGACTACCTATCTGATTGACCTAGTGGTACCCAACACTGGCAACCTGCAGAAAATCCATGGGGAAAAATACAGGAAGTACATGAACCTAAGACAGGAGATCAAAGATATGTGGCATGTGCAACAAGTAAGACCCATCCCCATCATCATGTCAACCACAGGTATGGTGCCAAAGACCCTACATAACAGCATAGCAGCAATAGGTCTCCCAGCAAACACCTATAAGGAACTCCAGGAAGTCGCAATCCTGAACACCTGTAGGATAGTCAGAGTTCCTCGACCAACAGTAACACTAGACATAACAACAACCACCCTGTGTACTTGGTAACAATACCCGTCAAGAGGTGGAACCCCCAATCAGGGAGAAATAATATAAGAGCAATAATAATAATAATAAAATACCATGAAATACAGTAGCAAAACTACCATACTGGCTGATCTGCCATCTTTGGGGAGTGCTGTTTAAAGATCACATTAAGGCCATTCAGAAATTTGGCAAAGGTCAAATTTATAGTTTTATTATGATATAAAAAGTTTCAATATAATTCATGAATTGGAACCATGGTTGGATTTAGGTATAAACCATAACTTGGTGCCTCACTGTCTGAATGAGTGTGTGGGGCTCTCATTTCCTTTTGTGAAAATGTATACTTATATATTTTGGGACCTCTTCACACATTTTGACTTAGGGCCTCATATCAAAATCAGGCCCTGATCAGATCAACATTTTTCACTTTGATGTTTGGATATGTTTCTTTTACTATTTAAAGCTCCTTTTACGATCATATTTTTATTGAATGAATCGAATTTCCATTTGAATGAATATGATATTTGGCACATCTTCATGTTAGGCAGAAGTTATGATATTTTAGGACATAGCTAATGTTTTCTTGTTCTAATTCAGTAAAATCCTTTGTTAATTTGAACATCCCAAATGTGGCATTCCATTGTTAGACACCACCAGATTCAGTTTAGGAAACTGTGTGAATCTGGAAAGTTACACGAGAATAGCAGTGTAGTTCTCAGGCCATTGACTGTGATACATTTTATAGCTGATTGTGCAAGGTTGCATTGTAACTCACAGCTATAAGTTTTTGCCCCACTCCAACTACATCAAGAAATTTTTTGTCATGGAATTGTCTAATTGCTATTTGTGAACAAGATTAGCATGTCATTCATAATTGATGATATATTCAGTTCTGAGTTTTGCAATTCATATGTGAAACATCAGACTTGGGCTACAATTCACTGAAAATTTGTTTACTGTTTAGTGAATGTTTTAGAACTTTTAGATGATTAATACATGTTAACATAGCAGTTTCATCCATTTTTATTTGCCATAGGCTATTGAAAAGAAAATAAAGTAATTCAAAGGATTGTGGTCTTTCAAATGCATACACAAGATCATATATATTGTGGCAAAGGTTGCATTGCTTGACTTGCTTTACACTGAGACACTGGTGAAGCAATTGCATCCACACACCATTTTTTTCACCTTTAAAAATACGCTATACACAGTATGATATTTTGGAAGATAAGGGAAAATATGAAAATAATATTATTTTTTATTGTATTGTATATTTACTTCTCTGCATGCTGCTTATTTCCTTTCTTTTTGGGAATAGAGGATACTTTGTACAATAAGTAGTACGGAATTGCAAAATTGCATTTTTATGACCCAATCCATCAAGAGTCAGGCCCTGATGTTGCTAGATTTTGAGGTTGACTGTGTTTAATATTTTATTTTGAACACATTATAAAATTTCAATAAAAAAATTAATTTTCTTAGGCAGTTGTTTATAACCTTAAATATATAGTTAATTTAAATCCTTCCTGTATTACATTTTCATTAAAACAGAAATCAAAAGTTGTTTCAAATTTGTACTTTCAATGAGATTTTATTTAATCAATTTAATCTAAAATTAAATTGGTCTTAATTTAATTTACTTAAAAAAACAAAATATAACTATTTACTTAATGGCATTCCAAGTTTTGGACGCCCTGGTGTAGGCCATCATGTGGACCATCAGAAAGAAGAACCTGTTTTACAGATTATTTTTATCATTAATCAGGTAAGGATAAATCGTTGAATTTTTTTTTTTTTTTTTTTTTATATGTAAACCCCAAACACGAGAGGTATTAGAACCTATAGTACTTAGTACCGTGCTTGGGTTGGCGGTTGAGAAGATGAAAGAAGATATTTATTGACATTGGACTTGAACTTCTGTAGACTGTAAATACGTATGAAGGAAGCTAGTTCCAGAAAACGGCAGTTGAATGAATAAACGAGAAAGATGAAAAGTCGGTTCTGTGAGTTTGAAGTTGAACAGTAAATGGATGTTGGCTGGTGGCAGCATGTGTTCGGACTGTGTTGAAAGAGAGAGCGTGAATTATAGAAGCCAATTCAGAAGAACAGTGCCCATGGAAGAGTCTGTAGAAGAGGCATGTAGTAGAAACAGTACATCTATGAGACAGCGAGTGGAGAGACTGTTAGAGATGAATCATTAATTAACCTAACAGCCCTCTTCTGAATGGAATCAAGAAGCCTGAGAGAGGTTTTTGGGGCACCACCCCAGATGTGGGAACAGTAGTTAGCATTAGCATTAGTAGAGGCATTTGATGCAAGAAAGCAAGCTTATGCAGCATCAGCCAAAAAAAAATAGTGTAAAAAAAATAAATAAAAAATAACCACTTCCACTTCACCCCTCTGTTCGTTCGAAATACCTGTCCAGCTGAGCCTTAAACTTATTTAGGCTATCAACTTCCACGACAAGGGATGGAAGTCTGTTCCACCTACCAACCACCCGCTGGCTAAAGGCAAATTTCCGCACATCTATCCTACATCTGTCTTTCCTCAATTTGAATTTATGCCTTCTCAGGTGATTATTCTGAGCAAGAGGAAGAATCCCATCAGCATTGAGCATGCTCAAACCATTCAAGGGTTTGTACACCTCTATCAGATCACCTCACTGGTGCCTAGTCTCCAGACACTGTAATTCACAAAACTTAAGCCTTTCTTCGTAAGAGCACCCCTTTGTTCCATTCACTAATCTTGTTGCTCTTCTCTGTACTCATTCCAGCAACTCTACATCCTTCTTGAAATGAGGCTTCCAGACCTGTATACAGTACTCTTGGTGTGGCCTGAACATTGCCTTATACAAGGGAATAATCACCTCCTTATCCCTGCTAGAAAAATTCCTGTATATCATTGACAATACACCATGAGCTACTCTTGCAGCCCGTCTGCATTGCTCAGAGAACTTCATATCTGCCTGCACAACCACCCCAGATCCCTTTCATTCTCTACCACTATCAGTGTAGTACCACAGAGTTGATACGTTGCTCTGGGGTTGCTGTTTCCCATGTGTAGTACTTTACATTTGTCAATGTTAAACTTCATTTGCCACCTCTCAGCCCATCTGCTTAACCTTTCCAGATCCTGTTGCAGCAGCATAGTGTCAGTAGTGTCCTTGACAACCCTGCCAACCTTTGTATCGTCTGCAAACTTGGACATTAAGCTTGATATACCATCATTAATATCATTTATAAATACAGAGAACAATAAAGGACCCAATACTGAACCCTGAGGGACTCCACTAATAACATTAGTCCACGATGAGCAGTGTCCATTGATTACCACTCTCTGTCGTCTCCCCCTCAACCATCCCTTTATCCATAGCAGCAATTTGCCTCCAATGCCACACTGCTCCAATTTGTGCAGCAGTCTTCCATGTGCAACAGTATCAAAAGCCTTTCTAAGATCCAAGTATATAATATCAAAATTATTCCCTGCATCCAGTTCTTTTGTGACTGCATCATAGTATCCAATCAAATTGGTCAGGCAAGACTTCCCCTTAACAAAACCATGCTGTGTCCGAGCTATAACTGAAGTCTTGTCTAGATGATCCTGCAGTGCTTCTTTAACCAGTGCCTCCATTAATTTTCCGGGAAGAGAAGTTAAACTCACAGGTCTATAATTACTTGTGTCAGCCTTTGATCCTCCCTTATGAATTGGGGTCACATTTGCACATCTCCAGTCCATGGGTACCTCCCCTGAGTCCAAGGAAGCTCTCATAATTATGGCTAAGGGTTTTCTTACTTCCTTTGCTGCCTCCTTTAATATAACTGGATAGATCCCATCCACCCCAGGTGCCTTTCTTGTGTTCATCTTCAACAATTTCTCCTCCACTTTACTCTCAGTTATTACAAGATTATCTAGCTTACTGCCAGAGTTGAATACACCTCTGGCATTCTCCTCTCTGAATAACTCCTCATGTGTGAATGTTGATGCAAAATATTCATTTAGTTTGTTAGCTTCCTGAGCAGGGTCATCAACAGTTGACCCATCGATATCAAGTGGACCAATCTGATTCATCCCCTTCCTTCTAGAGTTTACATAAGTAAAGAATTCTTTGCATCCCTTTCCAAGGATCTCTCATAATCTGCCTTCGCCTGCCTAACCTCCTTTGTAACTTGGTTACAGATCAACTTGTATCTATCATCGGCTTCTGTGTCACGTGTTAATTTGTATGTATCCTATGCATTTTTCTTCTCTGCCATATGCCTCATTAGTTCATCTGGCATCCATTTAGGCCTAAACCTTGAACAATATTTCTTAGTTGGTATGTAAAGCCTAGTAGATTGCAAGATAAGTTCTTTGAATGCTTCCCATTTTGAATTTGCTGTTGGTAACATCATCAGTTGATCCCACTGTATAGAATTTAAATACTGTCTCAGTCCATTGTAGTCACCTTTATGAAAGCAATACCCCTTCCCTTTACCCCTAATGGTAGTTACCTCTTTGAGTAACTCCCACTTCTGCACACTGTGATCACTGCCACCTAGTGGTTTATTTATCCGCAGATTCTTAATGCATGAAGAATCACTACTGATAATCAAATCAAGAGTATTACTCCCTCTAGTTGCCTCCCGAACATGCTGATGTAGAAAACAATCATCCAATAAATCCACAAAAGCCTTGCTAGTGTGTGAGTGACCAGCCCCCAAATTCCAGTCAATATCTGGGAAATTAAAATCCCCCATTATAAGACTCTCTGATTTACTGGCCCACTCTATTTCTCTGTACAGTTTCTTATTATACTCATCAGAGTCATTAGGCATATAGCACACTCCTACTCTCAATTTTGATCTCCCAATGCTTATGTCACACCAAACTGACTCGACACTGCACTGTCCAGCGATGTCGACTGGCTTCACTTCCTTGGATTTTATGTGTTTCTTAACTAATAGCATAACCCCTCCTCCCTTCCTATCCTGTCTATCCTTTCTGTAGACATTGTACTCCCCAAATTCCAGTTCTGCATTCCTTATATCTGTGTGACACCACGTCATGGCAGGGCAGATTTGCGATTTATACAGAGTGAGCAGCTGTTTGGAAGAAAAGTAACGCCGAGAGCGAAAGAGAAAACCAAGTTTTTTAGATGCAGAGGGAGCAATATTTGTAATATGCTTGTGCCAAGAGATATTAGAAGTCAGGGTAATCCCCAAAAGAGATATATCATTTTGCCTAGAAATCGGAGTGTCACTAAAGATAAGCATAGGAGCAGAAGAATCCTTTTTGCGAGATATAAGACAAGATTGAGATTTAGAAGGTTTGAAATCAACTAAGTTGTCTTTGCCCCACTGGAGAATTACCTGAAGATCGGCATTTAAGGAATTGGCAGCAGATTTTCGAGAACTTGAAGCTGATTGAGCTGGACAAGGTTTCTCAAAATGGAAAGTGGAATGCAATGTGTTATCATCGGCAAAACTATGGATAGGATTTCCAGTCAATGGAAGAAGGTCATTAATATACAAGAGGAAAAAAGTAGGGGAGGGAACTGAACCTTGGGGAACACCGGCATTAGTGGAGAATTTAGAAGACAGAGAGCCATCGCCCTCAGTGAGCAGTCAGAGAGAAAACTGGATAACCAGTTACTAAAAACAGTTGGCAAACCATAAGATGGAAGCTTGTTTAGAAGACCTTTATGCCAAACACGATCGAAAGCCTTGGAGATGTCAAGAGCAACTACTGGTGTTTCACCGAACCTTTCCATTGAATTAGTCCATAAATGGGTAACATAAGCCAGAATATCACCAGTGGATCAACACTGACGGAATCCATACTGGCGATCGTTGATCAGACGGAAGGTTTCTAGATAGTTTAAGAGTTGGCGTTTAATCGATTTCTCCGTTACTTTAGAAAGAGTAGAAGTAATGGTAATAGGATGATAATTGGATGGGAGGGATTTGTCTCCCTTTTTAGGAACTGGCTGGATATGAGCAAATTTCCAAGCAGAAGGAAAAACACCTTTGGAATAAGAAAGTGAAAAAAGGCGGCAAAGAATAGGAGTAAGTTCAGGATCACAGGTTTTGAAAACAAGTGGAGAAATACCATTGGGATCTGGAACTTTCTTAGCATCAAGATTTGTCAAAATCCTTCTGACATCCTTTTGTAGGAAGACCACAGGAGGCATTGAATGGAGCGTGTTGGGAATGATGGGAGGTGTTTTACCAAGATCATTAATACATGAGTTGGAAGAAAAATGGGATGCTAGCAGGTCAGCTTTATCCTTGGCTGAAGTGACAACAGAACCATCTGGTTTGGACAGAGGTGGGAGCAGAGATGGGCAAAAGTTGCGGCCAATAGCTTTGGCAAGAGACCATAATGTTCGGCTACCTTTAGGGCAAGAAGCAAGTTTTCTACTCTTAGCCTTTTCAAACTCTAGTTTGGACTGATTAATAACTGCTTTACAATAGTTGCGAGCTTTGGTGTAGGCAGAAAATGAAACTGGAGAATTAGAAACAAGCCAATTCAATATGCAACATTCTTCTCTTGAACAGCCTTAGCACATTTATTGGAAAACCAAGGTTTAAATAAAGGACGAGATTTTAAAGTGGAGTGTGGGATAAAGGATTCCATTCCTGCAAGAATAATTTCACTGACATGATCTGAGCAAACTTTGACATCAGAAGTTTTGAAACAGTAATCTGACCAAGGAAAAGAAGAAAAGAAGTCTCGTAAATCATCCCATTTTGCATTGTTGTAATGCCAAACAACACGAGGTTGGGAATAGCCATGAGATAAAGGTTCCATTGGAGAAGAGACAATCACCAAGTTGTGATCTGAAGTGCTTAAAGTACCTCTCACTTCGACCTGTACTTAGAAGGGTTGTTTGTGAGAAAAAGATCAAGTGTATTGGCTGTATGATTAGGATTGTTCGGTATTCTTGTAGGTAAATGAACAATCTGTGCTAGGTCATTAGTAATTGCAAAGGCCTCAGCATCTCGACCAGCTGTATGAAGTAAGGAAATTTTTGGATATGGCATACATATGGTAAAAATATACCCAGATCCTTGACATAACGTGGTTTTGACATTGCTCCCCACATACACACTACTCGGACTCCCTCCAGTCACTATCTGGCAGAGTAGAGGTAGCAAGATTATACACTAGCTGATCCGGAAGCCTCCTAAAGAGTTACCAATAGGTTCGGTCTGGTGTACTAATTAGCGGCCGGCCTGCGAACACCGTTTTAGAGCTGTACCCTCGAAATGTAAGGAATATTGGATCTCGCCACGATGTTCATCATAACCTCAAAAGTCATCAATCATACTGCATGATGGAAGAGATTGGGGAATGGTTGACCAGAACAGCAATTGTCTGAAGTGTTACTTGCTACTTTTAAATGATCAAAGAAACTGGCACACATTAAACTATCAGTATAATAATATCCTGGTGGTGAGATTTATGACCATTGAACACATTTTGTTTTTCTGGAAAAACAAAATGTTTTATAACTAGTGTAGTTTGTTTTATAACTAGTGGTAGCACCATTTGGAACAAATGGTGCTACCACTAGTTATAAAACAAAAATTGCCATAGAGTGCAATGGCACGTGACTACAGTTAGTAAAAAACTGTTATCTGTTATAAACAACTAGTATTAAAAAAACACCTACAATTAATGAATACTTTATTAGATATACCTACTTTTGGGTACCCTTTTCATTAAATGGAATGCCCAGTAATAGTACAATGTGGACAGACAGGGTAGGAAGTGGGGAGGAGTTATGCTGTTAGTTAAGAAACACAAAATCTAAGAAAGTGCATCCAGTTGACACAGATGGACAGTGCAATGTTGAGTCTGTTTGGTGTGACATAAACACTGAGAAAGAGAAAATGAGAGTAGTAGTATGTTATAGGCCTAACGATGCTGATGAGTATAATGAACAGTTGTGCAGAGAAATAGAATGGAAACAGTAAATCAGAATGTCTTGTAATGGGGGATTTTAACTTTCCAGATATTGACTGGAACTTGTGGGTTGGTCACTCGCATGCTAGCAAGACTTTTGTGAATTTATTGGAGGATTGTTTTCTACAGCAACATGTTCGAGGGGCAACCGGAAGAAGTAATACCCTTGACCTGATTATCAGCAGCGATTATTCATGTATTGGGAATTTACAGATAAAGGAACCACTAGGTGACAGTGATCACAGTGTACTGATGTGGGATTTACTTAAAGATGTAACTATCATCAAGGTTGGAGGGAAGGGTTTTTGTTTTCGTAAATTGACTACAGTGGTCTCAGACAGTTTTTAAATTCTATACAGTGTTATCAACTGATGATGTTACCAACAGTGAATTCTAAATGGGAAGCCTTCTGGGACTTCATCTTGGAGGCTACTAAACTTTTCATACCAACTAAGAAATACTGTTCATTAATTTATCCGACATCCTAAATGGATGTCGGATAAATTAATGAAGCTCATGACAGAGAATAAAAATGCATGTGATGCATATAAATTATCAGGTGACAAAAAAGCCTATGGCAGATATTATTTCATAATATTATTAGCTACATGATACAAGGAAGCCTGCGGCTTATGTTGCACCAGTCAAAAAAAAAAAAAAAAAAAAAAAATTCCCCGGGTTACCCTGAGAGAGATAGTCAAAAGTAAAGGGATTCGCTAAGAAAGAGAAAAATGATGATATCCAGCTGAGGACCCTAGGTGTGCCAAACCCATACTCACCAGATGAGAGCCTCTGGAAGGTAGTCTGTAATCAAGTCACAAAAGAGGTAAGGTAGGCAAAGGGAGATTACGAGAAATCTTTGGCAAAGGATGCAAAGAAAAACAGTAAAGAGTTCTTTACTTATGTAAACTCTAGAAGGAAGGGGATGAACCAGTTTGGTACACGTAACATAGATGGTTTGGCTATTGATGATCATGCTCAGGTAGCTGATAAACTGAATGAGTATTTTGCATCTATTCATTCACTTTCACATTTTATTATTTTACATTCACACATGAGGAGTTATTCAAGAAGGGAAATGCCAGAAGTTTATAAAACTCTAACAGGGAGCTAAGTGATTTTGTAATAACTGAGAGCAAAGTGGAGAAGAAATTGTTGAAGTTAAACATAAAAAAGGCACCTGGGGCAGATGGAATCTATTCAGTTATAATGAAGGAGGCAGAAAGGGAAGTGAGCAAACCCTGAGCCATAATTATAAGAGCATTCTTAGAGTCAGGGGAGGTCCCCATGGACTGGAGATATGCAAATGTATCCCCAATTCCCAAAGGGGTTCAAAGGGTGACACAAATAAATATAGACCTGTTAGTTTAAGTTCTGCTCCGGGGAAAATAATGGAGTCACTGGTTAAAGAGGTGATACAGGATCACCTAGACAAAGCAGCAGTAATAGCTCAGACACAGCATGGGTTTGTTAAGGGGAAACCTTGTCTGACCAATTGCATTGGAAACTATGATGTGGTCACAAAGGAACTAGATGCAAAAATAATTTTGATATCATATTCTTGGATTTCAGGAAAGATTTTGAGACTGTTGCACATGGAAGACTGCTGTAAAAATTGGAGCAGTATGGCAATAAGGGCAAGTTACTGCAATGGATAAAGAGATGGTTGAGTGGGAAAGAGTGGTAATAAATGGACACTTCTCTACGTGGACTATGTTACTAGCGGAGTTTCCCAGGTTTCGGTGGTGGGCCCATTGTTGTTTTTTGTATTTATCAATGATATTGATGAAGGTATATCAGGCTTAATGTCCAAGTTTGCAGATGATACAAAGGTTGGCAGGGTTGTTAATGACACTAAACACAGTATGCTACTGCAAGAGGATCTAGAAAAGTTAGGCAGATGAGCTGAGGAGTGGCACCTGCAGTTTAACATTGAAAAATGCAAAGTACTCCCTATGGGTAACATTATCCCAACAGAAATGAACCAACATCACTCATATGATTGTTTCCGAACTTAAAGCTCCATCAACTTGCTCTGCACTTTGAACATTTTAAGCCAGCAGAGGCTGGTTCGAGCACTTCAAAAAAAGGGCAAATATCAAAAACATTGAAAGGCATGGGGAAGCTTTCAGTGCTGGAAAAAAAAAAAAAAAAAGAAGCAGCTGAGACCTTTAAAATTGAATTCCAAGAGTTTTTTGATCAGGAAGGTTATCTTCCCCAGCAGGTTTTTAACATTGACGAAACTGTCCTCTTCTGGAAGTAAATGCCCAGGAGAACGTACATCACTAAAGATGAGGCTAGTTTACCTGGGCATAAACCTATGAAAGATGGGCTCACTCTCCTGTTGGGTGCCAATGCCTCTTGAGATTTTCAGATGAAGCCTTTGTTTTTTTGTATCAGTCTAACATCCCTAGAGTATTTAAACAACAAAAGGTTGGCAAAGGCATGCTGGGAGTGTTTGTGCAGTAGCAAGAAGGCCTGGGTTACAGGATATGTCTTCAATGGTTGGGAGCGTGAAGTTTTCTGTCCTTCAGTGAAGAGTTACCTTGAGAAAAATAGCCTTCCTATGAAGGCACTGTTCCTGCTGGATAATGCTCTAGGCCACAATCCCAACCTTTTTCAATCTCTTGAGGCACAATTTGACTTTGTTCAAATCAAATTTTTGCCACCCAACACTACTCCTCTTCTTCAACCAATGGACCAGCAAGTGATTGCAAACTTCAAGATTATCCACACCACGAAAATGTTTGCAAGTTGCTTTGCGGTGACCTCTGGTGAAAATACTATCACCCTCAAAGATATTTGAAGGTCAGAGGTTCAATTTGTTGGACTGTGTGTGGCTGATTGTAAGTTCTTGGAATGATGTTTCCACCAGGTGCTTAAATTCAGCCTGGAAAACCATATGGCCTTTAATTATCCATAATGTTGACGGATTTGAAGATGATGGTGCTTTGACAAATGATATCGTCACTCTTGGTAAATCAATGGGTCTGGAGGAGGATGTGGAGGACCTTTATTCAGGAGCGGATTAAGGTCGGTTGAGGCCCCGGGCGCAGAAGAAAATATTGGGCCCCTTAAAAAAAGAGAGACAGGGAAAATAAAAATACATGTTAAACATTTTTTTAAATAAATAAAAAATATTATGTACTATTAATGTTTTATTTCCAATAAAATTTGAATATAATATATGTATAATATAATTAATAATAGCATAATAATAATAATCACAGAGTTTTGAACTAATATGTTCAACTAATTTGTTGGTTTTGAGTGGGCCCTTCAGAAGTCGGGGCCCAGGGCCCGTGCCCGGTGTGCCCGCCGTTAAATCCGCCTCTGCCTTTATTGATGCTCATGAATGTGAGCTAACAACAGAGGAGCTACAAGAGTTGGAGAATGTTATGGAGAGGAAGAGGAAGAAAAAGATACCCAAAAAGTGTCAGCTGAAGAGTTGAAGACTGCCATTTCTTGTTGAGAGTGTTTAAGAGAAGTGGTAAAAAACATTCCCACATTGAAAACACTGAACTCATGATGTGCAAAATGGAAGACGAAGTCATTTCTTACTTCAGGAAGCCAACAAAAAAGTCATCAAAAGCAGTCTACTTTGGACAGTTTCTTTGCCAGTAGCAGCAAAAGACTGAAGACACCTGACACTTGATATAGTCCCACCACCACTACGCCACCATTGATTTCATCAGCGCTGCACTTCAGTGTAAATGCTAATTTATTGTTTTTTTTTTTTAAGATGTTTTATGACTATTTATTAAATAACCTTGATAAAACACTCATTTTTAATGTAAAAATGTATAATATGTAAGGAATACCTGTTTTATATGTTGTTGGGGAACGAATTACAGGAAATCAATATATTATTGGTTTTAACTTACAATATTTTCAAAATACAATGGATTTTGTGCAACGAATTACCATTGGATGTTGGGGCCCCTGCCATATATGCATTTTCTACCTTCTGCACATGTGTTATCCTGATAAATGTTCAGTTTTTTTTTTTTAAACTTTCCATTTCAAACTCTAATGTTGTGATCAGTAGTAGATCTACATTTTGTAGTGTGCATGCCATTAATAGAGGTGCTCAGTGACTTTATAGATTTTCTAAACTTTGACTGATGTATTCTTAGATTGATGAATTGAAAATTTCAAGCATTCTAAACCAGAATTGTTAAATCCATGTAAATTTTGATTCTTTTATTGAAAATTTCATCAAATTGCAAGACATTTTGGGATTTCATGGGACCAGCAATTTTAGGCTGTTAGAGTTACCAAAATCACAAACTGGTGCATGTATTCTTGCATTGTGTGCTAATGCTAGGAGTGTAATAAATAAATTTGAGTTTAAAGTATTGGTGAAGTTAACAAATGCTGATATCATAAGTATAACAGAAATATGGCATAACTCTGATATTGGGAATGCAGAATTTGAATATGATGACTATCCCAGGGGCTCACATTTGGTGAGTATGGGTTGGTGCACCTAGGGTCCTGAGCTGGATATCATCATTCTTCTCTTTCTTGGTGATTCCCTTCTACTCTCTCTCTCTCTCTCTCTCTCTCTCAGGGTAACAGTTTTTTTTTTTTTTTTTTTGGCTGGTGCAGTGAAAGCCTCAGGCTTTCTTGCACCATATGGCTAAATATAATAATAAATTATAATACCTACAGAAGGAAAGACGTGAGTTAGGGGGATAGTAGCAGTTATGCTTTTGGTTAAGAAGCATGCAGAATCTAAAATAGTTCAACTAGTAGACTAGACATGTACTGCCAGTGTAATATTGAGTCAGTGTGGTGTGGTATTTAGTATTAGTAATGGCCACATGGTGCAAGGAAGCCTATGGCTTATGCTGCACCAGCCTTTTAAAATAATAAAATTAAAAAATAAATAAATAAGAATAAAAATAAAATAACAAGAAAAAAATAAATAAAATTAATAAGAGAAATATAATTCCCTCCTCCCATAGGTAAATCCAGCTGACCTTTGAATTTCCCAAAACTGTCAGCCTCTACCACCCATTGTAGAGGCTGACAGTTTGATAGGTAACTTATTCCAGTAATTTATAACTCTCTGGCTGAAATGAACCTTGCTACAATCCAGTCTAAACATCTCCCTCCCATAACTTGAAATTATGGCCCCTAGTTCTAGAATCATTTATAACCGTGAAAATTTTGCCCTCATTCATTTTGCTTATGCCTCTCAGAAATGGGAAGGGTGGTTTTTTTTTTGGCTGATGCTATTTAAGCTTGCTTTTTGTGCATGATATGCCCTGCTAATGCTATTCAAAGTGGTAATCAGAGTGGCTATGCTTCATTCTTATACCATCTAAGAGATACTGTTTAACTTTTAGACCACAAAGGCATATCAGATGAATTGATGAGCATATCGGCAGAGAAGAAACATTTATGGATGATTTATATTAGAGGACACAGAAGCCTACAGTATGTACAAACTAGTCTGTAATCAAGTTACTTGATATGTTAATCATGCTAAGGCAGATTAGAAATCTTTGACTAAGAGCACCGAGAAAAATAGCAAGGAATTATTTACATTTAACCTCTAGAAGGAGAGGATAAATTGCATTGGGCCACTTGGTATGAATGTCATAACTGTTGTTGATTCTGTACAGGGTACTGATAAAGTGAATGAGTATTTTGCATCCAAATTTACACATGAAGTTTTTAGAGATGGAGATAGCAGGCATCATGAAAAATTAGTCAGTTGGGGTTTAACATTGACAAATGCAAATATGAGTAGCAGTAATCCTAGATTAATATACCAACTGTGTGGTACTGCATTCAGGGTGGTGGAAAATGAAAAAGAGGGTAATTGTGCAGTCAGATATAAAGTTTTCTGATCTGTGTAGAAAGGCTGCCAGGACAGCACATGAGGTTTTGTCAATGATATACAGGAACTTTACTAGCAGGGATAAGAAGATGATTATAAGGCAGTGGCTAGGCCACATTTTGAGTACTGTACACAGGTCTGGAGGCCTCATTTTAGGAAGAATGTAGAATTGCTGGAGTGGGTACCAAGAAGGGCAACAAAGGGTGTGCTCTTACCTGGAAAGAAAGGCTTCAGTTTTGCAGCATCTGGAGACTAGGCATTTGTGAGGTGATCTGGTTGAGGTGTTTAAGGTTCACTGTATGCTTAGTTGTGGAGTTAGGTTTGTTTCTCAAAGGCAGGTACCAACTGGATTATATTTATCAATGACATTCTTGACTTTATTGATGTTACTGCAGAAACTTAGACAATTCCACTATATTGTTGTACACATTATACTGGTTTCATATTTGTATCTGTATTTTTGCAAATGGTGGTCTGCTTATATCATTCAGGCCTTTTCTCTGTTTTGGAGAAATATGGATGACTGTATCTCTTCCTCTGCAGGTATTTCTAAGACTGGTTCATCCAAGACTTCTTTTTCATTTATATCCCTATGACCATGGACAGAAGGCATTTGTGGTTGGCTATGGAATAGGAGACATGTTTGGCAGAATTGTGACTGGTGTGTTAATGGATTGATTGAAAGTTCGTGGTGGAGACAACTTTAGTGTTGAAGCTAGCATTGAGCAAGCCCAATCAGCTATAGAGATGTTGGGAGGAACTGAAACACTGGTTTTGAATTGCAGTGGGTGGTGGTGGTGGTGGTAATAATTATCTGTTTGTGTTGTTGGACAGTTTCTGCATATTTGCATGATCTGTAATTAGTGATATTTGTTTCTTTGCTTCCAAGTAACTTTATGCTCACTTTTGTATTTCTGAAAGAATCAGTTTTTCTCTTTTCCTTGTTTCACACTCTTTGGAATAGGTGGAGTGATTGTCTCTACAGTTTGGATACTGTAAAGACTGTGCAGAACATTCAAATATGGGTGTGTTCCTTGGACCACCACACTGTTTTTCCTTGATAGACTGCCTGTGAATGCCCAAATTTCAGATGTTTGAAGCATCTTGAATCGTTCAGTATATGTTGTTGAACATGACAGTTTAGATAACTGGCTTTTACAGAAGTTGGTGGAATTGGAAAGTTAAATGTTAGTATGGTATATCTTGGTGGGTCAGAGTAGTGCCTGGTGGGATCAAGTAAAGATTAGAAAGGATTACTTAATTAGACTAGAAAAAATAAAATAAAGGTACCTTTCCTTCCTTGCTCTTTTCAAGTACTTTTTGGAAAAAGAAAAAAAAAAAAAAAAAAGCTTGTTACTATATAAAGAATTTTTTTATTATGGGTCATTAGAAAAGAGATGGGTCATTAGAAACTAATGACCCATCTCTTTTAACTAGGATTCTCTTGGCCTGAATGGTGTTTTGATCTGGAAGTTCCTGTGTAATTTCTTCATCAGATACATGTAGAATGTCCCATTCTGTAATAACTCCTTTCAAATAGTTTAAGATAGCAGGAGGGGACACTTGTATGGGAGTTCCTCCAAATGTTGTCAAATTAAGTAATTGTTCAGAGCACCTGTGTTTTGTTGATTCAATAATCACTGTTTAGTGAACCATTTTTGGTGAGCATACTCTAAACATTTTTGGATCAGAAAAGGAGAGAGCTTGCTAACTGGCTGGTCAGTCAGTGAATGTATAATTAGGAAGTAAAGCCAAAAATTCTGGTTTTCATCCTTCTTTTGCCTTTTTGGTATAAGGCAGGTTATAATCTTTGTGTTTTTTAGAGTGTGATGAGTCCATGGGCCCACAAGAGGAAGTAAAAGTTATAGTCCATATTTACTCCTTTTAGTCCTTGGTGGAGTAACATTTCTGCCAAGGTTTCCAGCCCCACCATGGGGAGGTAGGAGTAGTGCCTGGTGTGACCAAGCAAACATTACTTAGACTAGAAAAAATAAAAGAAAAGTACCTTTACTTCCTTAAAAAAAAAAAAAGAAAAAAGAACTGGTTATTACATAAAGCATTTTATGAAAATCAGAAAAGGAACTGGTAATTATTTTAGAAAAATCTTACTTGAAGCACAGAGAAATTGCTAAGTCAGATCACTTGGGGCCAAAATTGAGGAGGCATCACAAAAAGTGGTGATCCTGACACTACGGACTGCATACCAATATAATTAATAGATAAAATGTATGGTATCAATTAATTTATTATTAATTTACATTTGATTTACTGAAGTGTATTGCAAAATATTAATTTACTGAAGTTTTTTTTTTGTTTTGTTTTGTTTTTAATTGCATATAATTAAATATAATTGCATATAATTAATTTCATATATTGTTTTTAATTGCATTGCCAAAGGAAGCATAGCATGCTGGACCATGTACATATTTTAATGTATGGAGTAAAAAACAAGTTAATAATTGTAAACAGTGCATTACATTTCAGACACATTTCATCTTTTTTTTAATTAAATCATATTTTCTTTTTCTCTGATTAACAGAGGTCAAAAGTAAATATGGTTATCCCCTCATCAATTACTAAGGTTATGACTTTTGAGAACTAACAAAATAATATCCCTTAATAAACTATAGTTTTACAATCTAAATTTAGCCATTCAGTTTAATAATGATTACTCTTCTCCCGTACTATGTAATTTTTTGTCCTTTTTCTCTCTATACTATACATACATTTGTCCTTTTTCTTTCTATACTATATGTACATATGCTATTTATCTCTTCACAAGCAAACCATATTCACCAGTCTTACATAACAATACATGCAATGCACTGACTCTCTCAATCTAACGTTACTGCAAGAAAACTACATTTACTACATTAAAACAAATAATAATCACTATTGTTTTTTTATTTATCCAATTTTAATGAAATTTGGAATGGCTCAAAATATATTTTTAAAAGTTCCAAATATAATATTTCACAAAAAGCCATCCACTGGGTGTAGAGTTGTTACTTCTGGATGGAAGTCATGGGAAGACAATAGGTGTATATGCACATATATATGCAAACATGCCTGCAAAAAGGTATATACCAATAAATGGTAAGAAATGAAGAACAGAGTAGGGGCAATAATGCTAAATATGATGGATAGCAGTATTCTAAAAAGCTGAAAGTAGTCTGGTACGTTGGGGTTATAATGGTCCTCCATACAGAGGCTCTGGCAATACTACTGTCTCCTTTGGCTATATTTTGAAACACCGTGTGTGTGTGTGTGTGTGTGTGTGTGTGTGTGTGTGTGTAATAGGGTGTTTTAAAAATGATGGTCAATAATTTAAAGGTGAAAAGTACAAACTAAAATAAGCAAAAAAGTCCCAGCGGACATTGGGCTGCAAATGAACTGTTTTCGAGATAATGCACATTTTCTGTTAAGGTCCGCCACTGACTATGGCAGCACTAGTTTAGCAAAAAGCTGTGAATCCTTTGCTAAGGGTGGTTTTATTAAACATAAGATAATACATTTTTAATTTTTGGTTTCAACACCACAGGATTTTACAGATGTTACAAAAGGTGTTCAAAATGCTGTCCTTGCATCCGTACGCAGCTTTATAGTCTTCTCTGCATTGAGTTGTTTTTTTTTTTTTTTTTTTTTTATGAGAACCCCAAACACGAGAGGTATTATAACCTATAGTACTTAGTACCGTGCTTGGGTTGGAGGTTGAGAAGACGAAAGAAGATATTTGTTGACATTGGACTTGAACTTCTGTAGATTGTAATTTTCAGGAAATACGTATGAAGGAAGGTTGTTCCAGAAAACGGCAGTTGAATGAATAAATGAGGAAGATGAAAAGTTGGTTCTGTGGGTTTGAAGTTGGACAGTAAATGGATGTTGGCTGGTGGCGGCACGTGTTCGGACTGTTTTGAAAGAGAGAGCGGGAATTATAGAAGCCAATTCAGAAGAACAGTGCCCATGGAAGTATCTGTAGAAGAGGCATGCAGCAGAAACAGTGCGTCTATGAGACAGCGAGTGGAGAGACTCTGTTAGAGACGAATCATTAATTAACCTAACTGCCCTCTTCTGAATGGAATCAAGAAGCCTGAGAGAGGTTTTGGGGGCACCACCCCAGATGTGGGAACAATATTCCATGGCAGGGCGGATTTGCGATTTATACAGAGTGAGCAGCTGTTTGGGAGAAAAGTAACGCCGAGAGCGAAAGAGAAAACCAAGTTTTTTAGATGCAGAGGAAGCAATATTTGTAATGTGCTTGTGCCAAGAGAGATTAGAAGTCAGGGTAATCCCCAAAAGAGATATATCCTTTTGCCTAGAAATCGGAGTGTCACTAAAGATAAGCATAGGAGCAGAAGAATCCTTTTTGCGAGATATAAGACAAGATTGAGATTTAGAAGGGTTGAAATCAACTAAGTTGTCTTTGCCCCACTGGAGAATTACCTGAAGATCGGCATTTAAGGAATTGGCAGCAGATTTTCGAGAACTTGAAGCTGATTGAGCTGGACAAGGTTTCTCAAAATGGAAAGTTGAATGCAATGTGCTATCATCGGCAAAACTATGGATAGGATTTCCAGTCAATGGAAGAAGGTCATTGATATACAAGAGGAAAAGAGTGGGGGAAAGAACTGAACCTTGGGGGACACCGGCATTAGTGGAGAAGTTAGAAGACAGAGAGCCATCTACCATCACCCTCAGTGAGCGATCAGAGAGAAAACTGGATAACCAGTTACTAAAAACAGTTGGCAAACCATAAGATGGAAGCTTGTTTAGAAGACCTTTATGCCAAACACGATCAAAAGCCTTTGAGATGTCAAGAGCAACTACTTGTGTTTCACCGAACCTTTCCATTGAATTAATCCATAAATGGGTAACATAAGCCAGAATATCACCAGTGGATCGACACTGACGGAATCCATACTGGCGATCGTTGATCAGACAGAAGGTTTCTAGGTAGTTTAAGAGTTGGCGGTTAATTGATTTCTCCATTACTTTAGAAAGAGTAGAAGTAATTGCAATGGGACGATAATTGGATGGGAGGGATTTGTCACCCTTTTTAGGAACTGGCTGGATATGAGCAAATTTCCAAGCAGAAGGAAAAACACCTTTGGAATAAGAAAGTGAAAAAAGGCGGCAAAGAATAGGAGTAAGTTCAGGAGCACAGGTTTTGAGAACAAGTGGAGAAATACCATCAGGACCTGGAGCTTTCTTAGCATCAAGATTCATCAAAATCCTTCTGATATCCTTTTGACGGAAGACCACAGGAGGCATTGAATGGAGCGTGTTAGGAATGGTGGGAGGGGTTTTACCAAGATCATTAATACATGAGCTCAAAGAAAAATGGGATGCTAGCAGGTCAGCTTTATCCTTGGCTGAAGTGACAACAGAACCATCTGGTTTGGACAGAGGTGGGAGCAGAGATGGGCAAAAGTTGCGGCCAATAGCTTTGGCAAGAGACCAGAATGCTCGGCTACCATTAGGGCAAGAAGCAAGTTTTCTACTCTTAGCCTGTTCAAACTCTAGTTTGGACTGATTAATAACTGCTTTACAATTGTTGCGAGCTTTGGTGTAGGCAGAAAATGAAACTGAAGAATTAGAAACAAGCCAATTACGATATGCAACGTTCTTCTCTTGGACAGCCTTAGCACATTTATTGGAAAACCAAGGTTTAGATAAAGGACGAGATTTTAAAGTGGAGTGTGGGATAAAGGATTCCATTCCTGCAAGAATAATTTCACTGACACGATCTGAGCAAACGTTGACATCAGAAGTTTTGAAACAGTAATCAGACCAAGGAAAAGAAGAAAAGAAGTCTCGCAGGTCATCCCATTTTGCATTCTTGTAATGCCAAACAATACGAGGTTGGGAATAGCCATGAGATAAAGGTTCCATTGGAGAAGAGGCAATCACCAAGTTGTGATCTGAAGTGCCTAAAGGACCTCTCACTTCAACCGTGTACTTAGAAGGGTTGTTTGTGAGAAAAAGATCAAGCATATTGGCTGTATGATTAGGATTGTCCGGTATTCTTGTAGGTAAATGAACAATCTGTGCTAGGTCATTAGTAATTGCAAAAGCCTCAGCATCTCGACCTGCTGGGTCGGTGTGACTAGAAAACGGAAGCCAGCTGGAGTTGTGAACGTTAAAATCACCAAGGAAAATTACCTCACTGTTAGGAAAGTTGGACTGGAGAAAGTAAAGTTGCAAAGAGAGGAAGTCAAAGAGCTCCAAGTGATTAGTGGAGTTGGGAGAACGGTAGAGACAACAGATGAATTTTACACAATGAGGTAGAGAGATTTTAAGCCAGAGAAGATCAAAGAGAGGAGATTCCAAATTGCCAAGTCTCTGACAGGGAATATCAGAACGGACATATGCACAAGTACCACCTTTGAGGCGAAAGGAATCATACAGCAAATAATTTGGACATCTGAGATGAGCAGTAGTTGAATCAACTGATAACTGAGATTCAGTCAGAAAAAGGACATGGGGTTTGGAAGACTGCAAGTGGAAATGGACATCGTTGAGATTAGAATTGAGACCACGTATATTTGTGAAATGAATTAGGAAGTCCTTGGGAGGTTTAGATCTTTTCGCAGATAAGCTTGCTCTATTATTTTGACAATTCATGGTGTATTCAATAGTAAGAAAAAGTGGGTGGGACATGCTGTATGAAGTAATGAAATTTTTGGATATGGCGTACATGTGGTAAGAATATACCCAGATCCTTGACATAACGTGGCCTCGACAATGCTCCCCGCATACACACTACTCGGACTCCCTCCAGTCACTATCTGGCAGAGTAGAGGTAGCAAGATTATACACTAGCTGATCCGGAAGCTTCCTAGAGAGTTACCAATAGGTTCAGTCCGGTGTACTAACTAGCGGCTGGCCTGCGAACACCGTTTTAGAGCTGTACCCTCGAAATGTAAGGAATATTGGCTCTCGCCACGACATTCATCATAACCTCAAAAATCATCAATCATACTGCATGAAGGAAGAGATATGGAAGGGTTGGCCGGAACTTAGCTCTAGAGACTAAACATGGGTTCCACCACTTCAAGCCTCCAATAAGCAAAGTGGTGGTATTTCACCGGTTGATGAGAGTCATCTACCACCTAGTACTGCCTGGTAACATAGAGGGGTGGCATTCCTCCATGTGGTGTGGGCGCCACACCTCGACCCCTGCTTACGTTGGTTCACACCTGGGTGGTCACCCACCATGTACTTGTGCATGAAGGTTACACCCAGGATTACTAACAGTCCCACCATCGTGAAGGTGCAAGCAGAGAGGTGTGAATCCTCTCAGGTGTTCCTGGGCCATTTCTGATTTGCTGAAAGGCTCCTTCAACCCAACCCTGCAATTCCTCAACTGTGTTAATGTCAGAAGTGTACACCAAGGTTTTTGCATTACCCCAGATACAAAAATCCATAGGAATTAAGTCCTGTGATCTGGGAGGCTATATTACAGGCCCACATCTGCCTATTGACCATACCTTCTAGTTAGATGCTGAGTCGCAACTTGAGCAAAATGTGCCGGTGCACCATCATGCATAAACCACATGTTCTGGCATTGTTGAAGTGGAACATTATTATCATCAAGGAGTTCTGGAAGAACATTGTGCAGGAACTGAAATTACAGCTCTCCTGTTAGCCTGTTTGGCAGAAAGTGTGGTCCAATTAGACGGTCTCCTAGTAGTCCTGCCTAGACATTGTTTCTTGTTCAATGCCGATGTCATAACTAGTGAATTGCATTAGGATTTTCATTGGACCAAACGTGACAGTTATGAAAATTAAAATTACCATCACGAGTAAACCCAGCTTCATCAGTGAACAAAATGTTTAAAAATTGGGGGTTCAGGACACACTGTTGTTGCATCCACTGGCAGAAGTTCAATCTGGGAGGGTAATTGGCAATGTAAAATTTGCCACTCACTGCTATGACTCAGTACACGCTCTTGCAGAGCAACCCTCCTTGTTGAAATTCCTGGATTTTGTTCTATTCTTTCTAACACCCTTTCCTCAACATTGGGTGTTATGCTTCTGGGCCTACTTGCTCGTACTCCATGTGCAAAAAGCACCCATGGTCTCTAAGGCATTGATGTACCATGATGAATGTGTGCCTGTTGGGCAGCCTTTGGCGAGGAAATGCTTCTTGGTACAAACGTGCAGCCCCAAGTGCACTGCCATTGGCTTTACCATACATGAAGTGCATGTCCGCATACTCTTCATTGCTGTAAGCTCTTTCCCTGTTGACTATCCTTTGACAAGTACTAGTATGCCTGCTACGTCTCAGAGCATTGAGAGAAAGGAAGAGAATGAGCATAACCTAACCTAAACAAACAAGTCGGTTGTGGATCCCAACTCTCTACAGTTCACCTTGTCAGTGGTGAATCCCAACTATATATATATATATAGTTGGGATCCACCACTGACAAATATATATAAGCCAAATGCAAATTAATAATAACATAATTTATAATACACATTCCATTCATTCTATTATTATACTCTGGTGTTCAGAGAAAGTGTATCATCTATGAATTTCACATTTCTAATCCTTTTTTTGCAATGGTATGTCACATTAATGACTAGCATCACAAATAGAAATATAATTCAGAAGTTTTTTAGCCATATTTAGCCACTTTATTGGCCAACTGTTACATCAAATTATTTTCTATAAATAGCTTATAGACCTAATCAGGATCATTAGTTTATTCTGAATTGAGACAGCGAGATTTGGAAGTTAATTAATACTTAAGTGTCTATAGATTTACTGTTCGTAACTTCCGCCATTGTTATACGATACGTTATATCACGAACTAGATAGCGTTAGTATAGTATAGTTTATAATATATTGTCAATTAATCAGTAAAATCTATTAATTTTGTTAAACTTTCTTGTCAATTAAATTGTACTTTTAACTAAATACATATAATGACTTAGATTACAAACGTAACATAATTAATACATAACTTGATACGGAAGTTATATAAACGAACACGTAGATAATACTCGATACTGAAAAATATATATAGCATTATAACTGTGTTGGGATACAAGTTTAGGGTTATAATTTTGTACTGAAATTGAGATCTTATTGAAATTAAATTGAATCATGACTCAGACCAGAGCAGCAAAGCAAAAGGCTCAAGCTAATGGGAGTGCTGTGGCTCAGAGGAGAACTCAGGGGGACAGTTGCCCTCTGAATCACAGCCTTTTAAAATGCACTGCTTACATGATGTTGTGGACCAATCGGGTACGGGACATGATATTGCCATGGGGGATGTCTTTGTGTGTGTGCGCGATGCAAGGAATGTAACGAAATCAGGCGACAACTCAGCGTTGTTATGGGCCTATATGAGAGCTTGAAGGACAGAGTGGATGCCCTCGAAGAATCTAAAATGAGGGCTCCATCAAGCTCTCAGCTGCCCACATCAATGCCAGAGCTTGCACTTGGTCATCACGCAACACAGCGGGAACCCCCAAGGTAGAATGCACTGGGCCCACAGGAACTAGTAGTTGTTGGTGACTACTAGCTTGGGGGGATACAAGGACTAATAGATTAATGGTAGCCACTGGCAGAGGTGAAAGTGATTCTTGCACTGCTTCTATTGGAATGAGCAGAAGCCTGGAAAACAACATGCAGGATATTTCAGACTGCTGGGAGTCATTGCATTACAAGTAAACACATGGGTTGTGTTAGGGTAGCTAAGAATAGGAACAGATGCATGTATACTTGCGTGTACACCAATGCAAGGAGTTTGGTAAATAAATTTGATGAATTTGAGGTATTGCTCAAAGATTCAAAGGCAGATATTGTTCGGATATCAGAGACGTGGTATCACACAGATATAAGGAATGCAGAACTGGAATTTGGGGAGAACAGCATCTACAGAAAGGATAGACAGGATAGGAAGGGAGGAGGGGTTGTACTATTAGTTAAGAAACACATAAAATCCAACGAAGTGAAGCCAGTCGACATCGCTGGACAGTGCAGTGTCGAATCAGTTTGGTTTTGCATTAGCATTGGGAGATCAAAATTGATAGTAGGAGTGTGCTATAGGCCTAATGACTTTGATGAGTATAATAAGAAACTGTACAGGGAAATAGAGTGGGCCAGTAAATCAGAGAGTCTTATAATGGGGATTTTAATTTCCCAGATATTGACTGGAATTTGTGGGTTGGTCACTCACACACTAGCAAGGCTTTTGTGGATTTATTGGATGATTGTTTTCTACATCAGCATGTTCGGGAGGCAACTAGAGGAAGTAATACTCTGGATTTCATTATCAGTAGTGATTCTTCATGCATTAGGAATCCGCAGATAAAGGAACCACTAGGTGGCAGTGATCACATTGTGCTGAAGTGGGATTTACTCAAAGAGGTAACTACCATCAGGGGTAAAGGGAAGGGTTATTGCTTTTGTAAAGGCGACTATGATGGTCTGAGACAGTACTTAAATTCTATACAGTGGGACCAACTGATGATGTTACCAACAGCAAATTCAAAATGGGAAGTATTCAAAGAACTTATTTTGGAAACTACTAGGCTTTACATACCAACTAAGAAATATTGTTCAAGTTTTAGGCATAAAAGGATGTCAGATGAACCAATGAGACATATGGCAGAGAAGAAAAATGCATGTTATACATATAAATTAATACGTAACACAGAAGCCTGTAAAAGATATAAGTTGATCTGTAACCAAGTTACAAAGGAGGTTAGGCAGGCAAAGGCAGATTACGAGAAATCTTTGACAAAGGTTGCAAAGAAAAAAAACAGCAAAGAGTTCTTTATTTATGTAAACTCTAGAAGGAAGGGGATGAATCAGATTGGTCCACTTGGTATCGATGGTTCTACTGTTGATGATCCTGCTAAGGTAGCTAACAAACTAAATAAATATTTTGCATCGATATTCACACATGAGGAGTTATTCAGCAAGGGGAATGCCAGAGGTGTATTCAACTCTGGCAGTAAGTTAGTTAATCTTGTAATAACTGAGAGTACAGTGGAGGAGAAATTGTTGAAGATAAACACAAGATAGGCACCTGGGGTGGATGGGATCTATCCAGTTATATTAAAGGAGACAGCAAAGGAAGTAAGCAAACCCTTAGCCATAATTATGAGAGCTTCCTTGGATTCAGGGGAGGTACCCATTGACTGGAGATGTGAAAATGCGACTGCAATTCACAAAGGAGCATCAAAGGGCAACACAACTAATTATAGACCTATTAGTTTAACTTCTGTTCGAGGAAAATTAATGGAGGCACTAGTTAAAGAAGCACTGCAGGATCTTCTGGACAAGACTTCAGTTATAGCTCGGACACAGCATGGTTTTGTTAAGGGGAAGTCTTGCCTGACCAATTTGATTGGATACTATGATGCAGTCACAAAAGAACTGGATGCTGGGAATAACTTTGATATTATATACTTGGATCCTAGAAAAGCTTTTGATACTGTTGCACATGGAAGACTGCTGCACAAATTAAAGCAGTGTGGCACTGGAGGCAAATTGCTGCTATGGATAAAGGGGTGATTGAGGAGGAGAAGACAGAGAGTGGTAATCAATGGACACTGCTCCACTAATTTTATTAGTGAAGTCCCTCGGGGTTCAGTGTTGGGTCCATTATTGTTTTCTGTAAATAATATTGATGATGGTATATCAAGCTTAATGTCCAAGTTTGCAGATGATACAAAGATTGGCAGGGTTGTTAAGGACACTAATGATGCTGTGCTGCTGCGACAGGATCTGGAAAGGTTGAGCGGATGGGCTGAGAGGTGGCAAATGATGTTTAACATTGACAAATGTAAAGTGCTACACATGGGAAACAGCAACCCCAGAGCAACGTATCAACTTTGTGGTACTAAACTGACAGTGGTAGAGAATGAAAATGACCTGGGGGTAATTGTGCAGGCAGATATGAAGTTTTCTGAGCAGTGCAGATGGTCTGCAAGAGTAGCTCATGGTGTCTCGTCAATGATACCAGGGTCCTGAGCTGGATATTGTCATTTTTCTCTTTCTTGGTGATTCCCTTCTATTCTCTCTCTCTCTCTCTCTCTCTCTCTCTCTCTCTCTCTCTCTCTCTCTCTCTCTCTCGGGGTAACTGGGGAATTTTTTTTTTTTTTGGCTGGTGCAGCATAAGCCTCAGGCTTCCTTGCACTATATAGCTAATAATAATAATAATATACAGGAATTTTTCTAGCAGGGATAAGGAGGTGATTATTCCCTTGTATAATGCAATGGTCAAGCCACACCTTGAGTACTGTATACAGGTCTGGAGGCCTCATTTCAAGAAGGATGTGGAGCTGCTGGAACGAGTACAGAGAAGGGCAACAAGATTAGTGAATGGAACAAAGGGGTGCTCTTACGAAGAAAGGCTTACGTTTTGCAAATTACAGTGTCTGGAGACTAGGCACCGGCTAGGTGATCTGATAGTGTATAAAGAATTGAATGGCTTGAGCATTTATCAATGCTGATGGCATTCTTCCTCTTGCTCAGAATAATCACCTAATAGGGCATGAATTCAAATTGAGGAAAGATAGATGTAGGATAGATGTGCAGAAATTTGCCTTTAGCCAGTGGGTAGTTGGTTGGTGGAACAGAATTCCATCCGTTGTTGTGGAAGTTCATAACCTAAATAAATTTAAGGCTCAGCTGGACAGTTATTTCGAATGAATGGAGGGGTGAAGTGGAATTTTTTTTTTTCTGGCTGATGCTGCATAAGCTTGCTTTCTTGCATCATATGCCTCTGCTAATGCTTGTAAACAAAAGATATTTATTAATAGTTAAGGTTTGGTTTTCTTTTTTAGGAGCATTAAACTAACACCATGTTGCTCCGGGGATATGCGGTGGTCATTCCCTGACCTTTCCATATTTAGTGGTCATGGGCTCGAACCCCGGTCTAATCAAGAAGTGTGTGCTACGCACTGCTGCTCCTGCCCACCTGGCTACGGAGGCACCTGTTTAATAGTTAAGACAAAGCTAAGTTATATTTGACAGGTGCTCTCAAAATATTCCAAAATGAGCATTTGCAACCTTTATACAACAGTTTTGGTAAACATGACAGTTATGGCTGAAATGTTATCAAAAGCCCACAATTTGCTTCAGTTTATCATTTGAAATGGAAAACAAAATGAAAAGTTCAACAGGTGCAAACTAATATTCATTTGAACCACCTCTGGCCCTGATGACAGCAGCACACCGTCGAGGCATTGAAAAGATCAATTTCTGAAGATAATCAACTGATAGTTTGTGGTTCCAAACACGAATTATGGCTTCCTGAAGTTCATGAAGGGTCTTTGGTTTCTTTCTGGCAACTGCAGATTCCACATGGTTCCAACAGTTCTCTATAGGATTCAGGTCCAAGCTGTTTTCTGGCCAGCTAAGAGTTGTAATGGACAGTTCTTCCAAACATTTTATCACCTGTAACAAATGTAAACAAATTACTGTCAAAACTGAATAGCAGAAATGAAGTAACTACAGAAGTGCTACTTACACTTTTTGCCTGATGACAAGGAGCAGAGTTGTCCTGAAAGATGCAGTTACTTGGCAAGTTGAAATGGTCTCTAATGGTTGGCAGCAATTTGCCTTCCAACATAGGCAGGTATCCATTGGCATTTACGGAACGTTTTGTAAACTGCAGGTGAGCTATTCCACGATACGAAATGCACCCCCATATCATTTGGCTGGTAGGCAATTTCACTGTAAACACCATACAGTCTGGATGGTATTCTTCACCACATCTACAGCAAATCGTTTGTCTCCCATCAGAGCGATGCAGGTTGAATTTCTTCTCATCTGAGAAAATAACTGACTTCCACTGCTCGTGGGTCCATTTGACCTGCTCCTTACACCAAATTAATCGGGCCTTTTTCATTTTTTGTGTGAGGAGGGGCTTCTTCTTAGGATAGCAGGTTACAAGTCCATTTTTAAAGGGACATCTTCTGACTGTTACTGCACTTGATACCACTCCTGTATGTTCTTCCCATTCTCTTTTCAGCTCAGACGAAGAAGCTTTATGGTGTTTAAGGTATAAGTGCTTCAAAATGAGGTCCTGTTTTGGTGTAGAGACTTGTTTGCATCCGGTTTCTTTTTTCCTATCAGCAGAACCAGATTTCTTGAGTTTAGAAATAAATCTACTCACTGTAAACTGATTACAAGACACTCTATATGCAATATGATGGGAAGAACATCCTTCCTTACGTAAAGCAACAATAGCACTCTTTCTTCGTGGTGTCAACTGCACGTAACTTAGCATCCTAAGCAAGGAATAACTGCAACTCTTGCAGGGGTGTGCTTATATCGATGTAAGTAACAGCTTATGCAATATTACATCATCACTTATGTGTGTCAATCATATCTGATGCAATCAGTAAGAAAATATTGCCATATACTTACGTTATTTGGATGAAAATTACAATTTTAAGGAGGATTCAGGGTAGGCGCATGCCCCTACCCTGAATACTCCTTAAAATTGTAATTTTCAACTACTACAACAGGACTGCAAGATAGTTTAACAAAGCAAACTTGGAGATATTTGATACCCCTGGACACTTCAAGAGGCAACTGAAGTCTCTAACCTAGTCTTCCTTTGTATTCCTAGTCTCTGCTTTGGAGCAGTGTAACTTTATTTTTGTTGCTGCAAACTAAGGAACGTTTGTTTGCTGTTTTGTAGCTGTTTAAATAAATCATGTTGGGCCAATCTGATTAGTTATTATGAGGTTGTTACAAAAGAAGTGTGCAAAGAATTTAATTTAGTTTGATGTTAGCATTAGCATTAGCAGAGGCATATGATGCAAGAAAGCAAGCTTTTGCAACATCAGTGTGTTAGTCAGTTTGTTATGGCATGTGTGTTAGTCAGTTTGCTATGGAGGTGTTATCATTCAAAAGTGTAAGAAACATTTTGGCAATTTGTTTATGGCATTATTATATTTCAGTACTGTGTGACTTAAAGTACTTTTTTTCATCCATAGGAAAAAGAAAGCAACTTATTACTGAAATATCTTGTGTAATGGTGACTACTATGTATTCAGAGTAATTTATACAGTAAGGAAAGATGTTTAACTCTGAATAACAACACTATTTTAAAAATATATTTTAATTAATGCTAGCATAATAAAAAGGGCATACATAAACTTAATAAATAAATAAATAAAATATCTGTTTAATATGGCTGCCATTTTGGTTTTTACAAAATTGGGCTGCTTTTGATATTCTCTTTTGATATTCTCTCTTATAAGTTAAAAATCAGCAGATGTGTTTGAGATATAAGGTCTGCCAAGTTTTGGGAGATTGTGCACCATTTCCATTTCATCAAACTTTTCATGATTTGCTTTATGGTCTTTATTGTGTGTGTTTTATGTCCAAAAAACTTCTTGAATTGGCATACAGCTTCTGCAGCATTTTTGTATTTTGCATGCCTCTTTGTGATATCCATCCTCTCCTTCATTGTAAGGTTCATAGTACTTTCTTATGTTCAATTTATTCTGAAACAATAAAAACAAAAATATAAGTTATTTTTCAAATAACTTAAACATATTTACATCAGCAGTTAATCAAAACAGTTTCCTAACTTATGCACTACCCTGTATGTAATTTAAACCAGACTTTAAAACTATTTTCCAGTCTTTTTTCCTGCTATGTTTTTCTAATTAGTCTAAGTTTATATACAGTTTTGCCCTCTTTTTTTGTACTCTAAGATTGAAGTAAATGATTAATCTTTTTTAGGGATTGATGATTACTGTTTGTGGAGATGACTGTCTACATTTATGGGATCTGAAACCACAAATGCCAACAATTGTTAACAGCCTAAAATTCCAGAGAGAAAGGTCAGTAAGTTACCCCTCTGAGTATGAGTTAGGGGATGCATTGCAATTTCGGAAGAAATTTTTAAAAATGGAAAACGTTGTGTAGGATATTCTATTTCAAGACCATTAATTCATTTTGTGGGAAAATGCAGGTTGCAGTAATTTTTTTATATTTAAAATACATGTGAAAAAGCTATGACATAGGTGGTAATTTATAATTGTATATACACTATATAACTAAAAGCTTTCAGAGACCCCTCCATGAATATTGTGTACTATTCTAGAAGTCTCTCTTACATGTGTATCTCAGATATACCATTATAAATCTTATGGGACTGCCTGTGCAGAAGCAGTATGTTTGAACAAAGCATAGTTCATGGATCAAAAGTTAATCTTTAGCATTAGTAGAGGCATATGATGCAAGAAAGCAAGCTTATGCAGCATCAGCCAAAAAAAAAAAAAAAAAAACCCCACTCCCATTATTTCACCCCTCCGTTTGTTCGAAATACCTGTCCAGCTGAGCCTTAAATTTATTTAGGCTATCAACTTCCACAACAAGGGATGGAAGTCTGTTCCACCAACCAACTACCCGCTGGCTAAAGGCAAATTTCCGCACATCTATCCTACATCTGTCTTTCCTCAATTTGAATTTATGCCTTCTCAGGCGATTATTCTGAGCAAGAGGAATAATCCCATTGGCATTGAGCATGCTCAAACCATTCAATGCTTTATACACCTCTAGGCACTGGTGAGAAGATCTGATAGTCTCCAAACACTGTAATTTGCAAAACTTAAGTCTTTCTTTGTAAGAGCAACCCTTTGTTCCATTCACTAATTTTGTTTCCCTTCTCTGTACTCGTTCTAGCAGCTCTACATCCTTCTTGAAATGAGGCCTCAAGACCAGTATACAGTACTCAAGGTGTGGCCTGACCATTGCCTTATACAAGGGACTAATCACATTCTTATCCCTGCTAGAAAAATTCCTGTATATCATTGACAAGACACCATGAGCTACTCTTGCAGCCCGTCTGCACTGCTCAGAGAACTTCATATCTGCCTGCCCAATTACCCCCAGGTCCTTTTCATTCTCTACCACTGTCGGTGTAGTACCACACAGTTGATACTTTGCTCTGGGGTTACTGTTTCCCCATATGTATTACTTTGCATTTGTCAATGTTAAACTTCATTTGCCACCTCTCAGCCCATCTGCTCAACCTTTCCAGATCCTGTTGCAGCAGCATAGCATCAGTAGTGTCCTTAAGAACCCTGCCAATCTTTGTATCATCTGCAAACTTGGACATTAAGCTTGATATACCATCATCAGTATCATTTATAAATACAGAAAACAATAATGGACCCAACACTGAACCCTGAGGGGCTCCACTAATAACATTAGTTCGTGATGAGCAGTGTCCATTGATTACCACTCTGTCTTCTCCCCCTCAACCATCCCTTTATCCATAGCAGCAATTTGCATCCAATGCCACACTGCTCCAATTTGTGCAGCAGTCTTCCATGTGCAACAGTATGAAAAGCCTTTCTAAGATCCAACTATATAATATCAAAGTTATTTCCTGCATTCAGTTCTTTTGTGACTGCATCATAGTATCCAATCAAATTGGTCAGGCGAGACTTTCCCTTAACAAAAGTATGCTGTGTCCAAGCTATAACTGAAGTCTTGTCTAGATGATCCTGCAGTGCTTCTTTAACCAGTGCCTCCATTAATTTTCCTGGAACAGAAGTTAAACTCGCAGGTCTATAATTACTTGTGTCAGTCTTTGATCCTCCTTTGTGAATTGGTGTCACATTTGCTTTGCACATCTCCAGTCTATGGGTACCTCCCCTGAGTCCAAGGAAGCTCTCATAATTATGGCTAAGGGTTTGCTTACTTCCTTTGCTGCCTCTTTTAATATAACTGGATAGATCCCATCCACCCTAGGTGCCTTTCTTGTGTTTATCTTCAACAATTTCTCCTCCACTTTACTCTCAGTTATTACAAGATTATCTAGCTTACTGGCAGAGTTGAATATACTTCTGGCATTCCCCTTGCTGAATAACTCCTCATGTGTGAATGTCGATGCAAAATTAGGTAGATGTTGGCACATTTATGTATAAATGCAAAGGTTTTTTCCTTCTTTTAGTTTAAAAAATTGCCATTACATTTAGGCTATCTTTGAAATGTGGCCATAATACATTAATGAATAAATAAGCCTTTCTTTCATTTTTACAGCTGCATAAGTGTTTACTGTATGCATAGATTTTTTTCATTTATTTAAGGATTGTAGAGTGTACATCAGTTTCAATGTTTTTTACACACACACACACACCCCAATTTTGTTTTAAGGTAAAGCATATGTGCTAGTATTTTATGTTTAAAAAAGTAGTGTAAAGTAAAATGCTTTATATTAAAGAAACTTTTTTTAAAATTTTGTTTTATTTTTTTTTAGGATCCGTTGCTGTCATTTGCCGTTTCAGAGCAAATGGTTATATATAGGCACTGAAAAAGGCAACATACACATTGTAAATGTGGAAAATTTTATTCTTTCTGGATATGTTATCCACTGGAATAAAGCAATAGAAATGTATGTATACTTTGTGTATAAAGTATTTTTATAATGTGCCATTCAAATATGGCATATAAATATTTTAATTCTGTTGTTTGTGCAACTCAGTTTTGTTGCAAATTGAAATTCATTTTTAATTTTTTGTTACTTTTAAAGATCATGTAGGACTCATCCAGGTCCAGTTATCCATCTTAGCGAAAACCCCATAGATGCCAACAAGGTAAATAGCTTTTATGTCTGTTCACAGATTTTGTTTTCTTTTGACTAATTTATATTAGCATTTGCATTAGTAGAGGCATATGATACAAGAAAGCAAGCTTAAAAAAACACCACCTTCCCATTTCACCTATCCATTTACTCCAAAAGTTTATCTAGTTAAGCTTGAATTTATTTAAGCTGTCAACTGTCACAAAAGATGGAAGTTTGTTCCAGCAATCAACTATGCACTGGCCAAAGGCAAATTTCCTCACACCTATTCTACAGATGTCTTTCCTCAATTTGAATTTATATCCCCTCAAGTGTGTAATCTGAGCAAGAGGAAGAATCCCATCAGCATTGCCTCACTCAAACCGAATTTGTAAAGTAGTCTACCAATCAGATCACCTTGCAGGTGCCTAGTCACTAGACTATGCAATTTTCAGAACTGAAGCCTTTCTTGGTAAGAGCAATCCTTTGTTCCACTCTCCAATCTTGTTTCCCTTCTTTGTGCTTATTCCAGCAGCTCTACATCCTTCCTAAAATTAGACCTCCTGATGTGTATGCAGTACTCAAGGTGTGGCCTGACCATTACCTTATACAAAGGGATAATCATCTCCTTATCCCTGCTAGAAAAATTCCTGTATATTATTGACAAGATCCCATTGAGCTACTCTTGCAGCCTGTTTGCACAGTCAGAAAACTTCATAACCGACTGCATAATTATTCCCATATCTTTTTCATTCTCCACTACCCTGAGTGTAGTACTAAACAGTTGGTATGTTACTCTGTTGTTACTGCTACCCATATGCAGTACTTTCCATTTTGTCAATGTTAAACTTCAGTTGCCACCTCTCAGCCCATCATCTCAACTTTTCTAGATCCTGTTGCTGTAGCATACTGTTATTATTGTAATTAACAACCCTACCAATCTTCATATAGTCTGCAAATTTGGACATTAAACCTGCTATATCTTCATCAATATCATTGATAAATACAGAAAATAACAATGGGTACAATGTTGAACCCTGGGGGACTCCACTAATAACATTAGTCCATGAAGAGCAGTCCATTCCTACTCCCACTCAAACGTCCTTTTATCCATAGTAGCAACTTACCCTTAATGCCATACTGCTCCAATTTGTAAAGTAGGATACCATGTGCAACAGTATCAAATGCTTTCCTGAAATCCAAGTATAGGTTATCAAAATTATTTTTTACATCCAGTTCATTTGTGATCACCTCATAGTATCCAATCAGATTGGTCAGACAAGGCTTCCCTTTAACAAACCCATGCTGTGTCTGAACTATAATTGCAGTCTTGTCTAGATGGTCCTGGAGTCCTTCTTGAACCAGCAACTAACCAGCTTTCTAGCATTATATGCCTCTACTAATGCCAATGCTAACCCCTAACAGAAGTTAAACTAGCAGGTCTATAATTACTCTTGTTGCCCTTTGATCCCCCTTTGTGAATTAAGGATACATTTTCACATCTCCAGTCCATGGGAAACTCCTCTAAGTCCAAGGATGCTCTCATAATTATGGCTAATGGTTTGCTTACTTCCATTGCAGTCTCCTTTAATATAACTGGATAGATCCTATCCATCCCAATTGCCTTTCTTATGTTTAACTTTAATGGTTTCGCCTCCACTTTCCTTTCAGTTATTACAAAATCATTTAGCTCCCTGTTAGTTTGATAAGCTTCTAGCCTCCACTTCCCTACAGAATTCCTTGTGGGTGAATGTAAATGTAAAATACTCATTCAGTTTGTCAGCTACCTGAGTAGAATCATCGACAGTCGAACAATTGATATCAAGTGGGCCAATCTGATTCATCCCCTTTCTTCTAGAGTTTATGTAAGTAATGAAGTCTTTGCTGTTTTTATTGCATTTTTTGTCAAATATTTCTCGTAATCTGCCTTTGCTTACCTAACCTACTTTGTGATTTGATTACAGATTAGCTTATATCTACCACAGGCATTTGTTTCCTGATAATTTATATACATTTTTCTTCTCTACCAGAAGTCTCATTAGTTCATCTTACATCCATTTAGGTCTTAACCTTGAACAGTATTTCTTAGTTGGTATGAAAAGCCTAGTAGCTTTCGAGATTAATTCCTTGAATGCTTTCCACTTAGAATTTGCTATTGGTAACATCATCAGGTGGTCCCACTGTATAAAGTTTTAAACACAGTCTGAGACCACTGTAGTTGCCCTTATGAAAGCAAAAACTCTTCCCTTTACACATGATGGTAGTTACATTTTGAGTAAATCCTACATCAGTACACTGTGACGAATGCTGCCTCGTGGCTGCTTTATGTTTTATGTTTATTCACCACTGATTATTTGAAGCTGATGATACATGTTATACTTCAGTGGGTCTGATTTGTCAGATATTTTCTTTATGTGTGATTCAGTGGTGGCTTATCTTATTGGATCATGCTGCAGAAGGCAGTTATATTTTATAAACACTTCTGTTCATTATAAGTGTTTCTCAATCAAACTCTATCAGACAATGACCATGTGTCAGATGTTTTTAAATTTTTACAAGTTATTAATTTTTATGAATATATATAATATTAAGCATTTATTTTTGGTGTGCGTATACTGCCTTTTATTGTTTTATATTTGTATATAACTTTTGATGTGGTATCCTTGAATCAGATTGGTCTAGTTGATATCGATGGTTCAACTGTTGATGATCCTGCTTGGGTAGCTAACAAACTAAATGAATATTTTGCATCGACATTCACACATGAGGAGTTATTCAGCGAGGGGAATGCCAGAGGTGTATTGAACTCTGGCAGTAAGCTAGATAATCTTGTAATAACTGAGAGTAAAGTGGAGGAGAAGTTGTTGAAGTTATATTAAAGGAGGTGGCAAAGGAAGTAAGTAAACTCTTAGCCATAATTATGAGAGCTTCCTTGGACTCAGGGGAGGTACCCATAAACTGGAGATGTGAAAATGTGACCCCAATTCACAAAGGAGGATAAAAGGCTGACACAAGTAATTATAGACCTGTGAGTTTAACTTCTGTTCCAGGAAAATTAATGGAGGCACTGGTTAAAGAAGCACTGCAGGATCATCTAGACAAGACTTCAGTTATAGCTCGGACACAGCATGGTTTTGTTAAGGGGAAGTCTTGCGTGACCAATTTGATTGGATACTATGATGCAGTCACAAAAGAACTGGATGCAGGGAATAACTTTGATATTATAGACTTGTATCTTAGAAAGGCTTTTGATACTGTTGCACATGGAAGACTGCTGCACAAATTGGAGCAGTGTGGCATTGGAAGCAAATTGCTGCTGTGGATAAAGGGGTGGTTGAGGGGGAGAAGACAGAGTGGTAATCAATGGACACTGCTCATCGTGGACTAATGTTATTAGTGGATCTCTGAGTTCAGTGTTGGGTCCATTATTGTTTTCTTTATTTATAAATAATATTGATGATGGTATATCAAGCTTAATGTCCAAGTTTGCAGACGATACAAAGGTTGGCAGGGTCGTTAAGGACATTACTGACGCTATGCTGCTGCAACAGGATCTGGAAAGGTTGAGCAGATGGGCTGAGAGGTGGCAAATGAAGTTTAACATTGTTGACAAATGTAAAGTACTACATATGGGAAACAGCAACCCCAGAGCAACGTATCAACTCTGTGGTACTACACTGACAGTGGTAGAGAATGAAAAAGAACTGGGGGTAATTGTGCAGGCAGATATGAAGTTCTGTGTGCAGTGCAGATGGGCTGCAAGAGTAGCTCATGGTGTATTGTCAATGATATATAGGAATTTTTCTAGCAGGGATAAGGAGGTGATTATTCCCTTGTATAATGCAATGGTCAAGCCACACCTTGAGTACTGTATACAGGTCTGGAGGCCTCATTTCAAGAAGGATGTAGAGCTGCTAGAACGAGTACAGAGAAGGGAAACAAAATTAGTGAATGGAACAAAGGGTTGCTCTTACAAAGAAAGACTTAAGTTTTGCAAATTACAGTGTTTGGAGACTATCAGATCTTCTCACCGGTGCCTAGAGGTGTATAAAGCATTGAATGATTTGAGCATGCTCAATGCCAATGGGATTATTTCTCTTGCTCAGAATAATCACCTGAGAGGGCATAAATTCAAATTGAGGAAAGAGAGATGTAGGATAGATGTGCAGAAATTTGCCTTTAGCCAGCGTGTAGTTGGTTGGTGGAACAGACTTCCATCCCTTGTTGTGGAAGTTGATAGCCGTAATAAATTTAAGGCTCAGCTGGACAGGTATTTTGAACAAACGGAGGGGTGAAATAATGGGAGTGGGTTTTTTTTTGGCTGATGCTGCATAAGCTTGCTTTCTTGCATCATATGCCTTTGCTAATTCTAATGCTTTTACCCTCTTGTACTTTTTTTATGGTGTTCTCATGCACACCTTAGTTCCCAGGGGCTCACATCTGGTGAGTATGGGCTTGGCACACCCAGGGTCCTGAGGTGGATATCATCATTCTTCTCTTTCTTGGTGATTCCCTTCTACTTCTGTCTCTCTCTCTCTCTCAGGGTAATTCAGAAATTTTTTTTTGGCTGGTGCAGCTTAAGCCTCAGGCTTCCTTGTACCATATGGCTAATGATGATAATAATAATAATAGGCATTTAATATTATTAGGGATATCTTAACTGTTTGAGAACAGATCAGGGTGAAAACTGCAAATGATAAAGAATTTTTCATTTGCAACATTTGAAACAACATTCTACCACATATATTTGGGACAATCAAACTACATAAAATAAATCTCTCATTACGGCCCATAATTTCATACAAGAAATCAGCTTTTGCTTACTTATCAACTTTTCTTGTAAAAAATAATATCACCATTAATGAGATTCTCAGAATTTGGAATACACAATACTAATCAGGCATACGAGAAAATTATCTCCACTAATATATCAGACGGAGATACACTAGCATCCTACGATGTTGTATCACTTTATACTAACATAAACGTAGATTACACACTACGAAAATTGTGGGAGTTATTGACAATAGACTCGACACCAAAAGATTGCATGTCCCTAAACATCAGCAGTATCCTAGAATTAACTAGCCTTTTAGTTAGGGCAAAACATTTTCGGTTTGGGAATGAAATATATGAACATGTATAAGACCTTCCAATGGGTTTGGACATTTCGGCCCCAATTTCAGAAATTTATCTTGCCACCATTGAAAACCAAATACTTAAACCATTTCCTTCTAAGATTAAAGGCGCCTCCGTAGCCAGGTGGGAAGGAGCAGCAGTGCGTAGCACACGCTTCTTGATTAGACCGGGGTTCGAGCCCGTCACCACCAAATACGGAGGATGCGGAAAGGTCAGGGAATGACCACCGCATATCCCGGAGCAATATGGCCTTAGTTGCTAATGCTCCTAAAAACCAAAATAACTAACTAACTAACTAAGATTAAATTATTCATGCTATATGCAGATGACTTATTAATTATAAGCAATAAAACCCATCACTGAACTCCTTCAAAAATTTAATTCCATCCACAACAGACTAAAATATACTTTGGAACTAGAAGAAGATAATAGTATTAATTTTTTAAATCTGACCATATATAAATCTGATAACAAACTCAAAACGCAAAAATACAGGAAAATTCCTAAATTTTCATTCCCACCACCCCTACAACACAAAAAAATCAATATTATACAACCAAATCTACAATGCGATTAAATACAATCATTCACAGGAAGATTTTACTACAGAACTACTATACCTAAAAAAAAAAAAAAAAAAAAACCTTTATAGCTAGAAAATACCCCAAACAGTTAATTCAAGAAACCATATTAGGTGTAAAAGAAAAAATTAATAATCCTCGCATTGATAACATTAGTACTGATTATACACAAAATACAATAGTCACACTTCCGTATCATAGCCAACTTGCACCTCAGTTCCGGAAAATTTTTAGAGGGACAAACATTACACTGATTTTTTTCATCATATTATAATAAACTAAGTACTTTTTTTCAACAAATACAGAGAAACATAAAAATACAATATTCAAGACATAAACAATACAGTATAATATACCTTATAAAATGCCAATCTGAATGTAATGCATGCTACACAGGTAGCACCACCACAAAATATGGAACTTCCGGAACAGCCAACACGAGTGCATACTATCATTATAATAGTTTCAAATCAGACCAACCAGGAACTGAACTCAGTCAGCATATACACTCTTTTAATCATGATCCATTAATAGATAATGCAATTACACTAATTAAACTTAAATTGAATTATAAATATTCCAGTACAAAACCCTGGCTATAGAATGGGTCTGCCAAAATAGAGCATACAAAATTTTAAACACTAAATTACCCATGAATCTATCACCAATATGGCAGCTCACACGAATCAAATTTCCATGTGTTTAACATAATGCATCCTGGGTACTGCGATACTAAAAATCAACACTCACAACTCATGTCATTCACCAACTGATGATGACGACATTGAAAGCTTTTCGTTCAGCTCTTGGTTTTTCAGCACGCGAATCTCCTTCATATAATTTTATAAATGACAACCAGGAAAAAGTGGTGCACTTCTTCCTAGAGACATGTTTTTAAATTAATTAATCTATTAAAAATTACTTTCCTTTATGTAAATTTAACCCTAACCAATACAGATCTAGGGGTGAGTACTTAGATAATAAGCTTTGCTAAGAATCTTAAAGAATTTAATAAGATGTAAATGTTGATAGTCAGATTTAGGTGCAAACAGTTTAGCAAATTTATCAAAAAAGTTTGTGGAAACATACACTCTGATGTGTGTTTCCACAAATACAACATAAACTTGTTTAATTCATGTTTTCTTGCAATAAGTTATATTACAATTTGAGCATCATGTCCATAGTGACAGAAACACAATATTACCATGGAATTGTGCTGCTCAGTACACATGTAACCTCTGAAATCCTGGATAGATTAAAATAAAATTTGGTACCCACATAGATTATGGTGAAAACTATCTATTGGTACCAGCTGCTCATCTGTAGGATCCGATGATCCAAAGTGATTACTGATTTTTTTTTTTTTTTTTTTTTTCAGAGTACAAAATGCACTATTATTATTATCATTAGCTATATGATGCAGGGAAGCCAGAGGCTTTTGCTGCACCCACAAAACAAACAAAAAAAAAAAAAAAAATTAAATAAATAATCTGAGTTACCCAGAGAGGCAAAAGTCAGAAGTAGAAGGGAATCATCAAGAAAGAGAAGAATGATGATATCCAGCTCAGGACCATGGTTGTGCCAAGCCCATACTCACCAGATGTGAGCCACTTGGGTTGTTATGTTGAAAACTCCCCAGACATCAATCCCATCGAGCATCAGTGGATTGTGTTGGAACAGCAAATCTGATATGTGGCATCTCAACCATGAACCTTACGGGAGTTCAAGGATCTGCTGGTTACGTGTTGGTGCCAGCTACCACAAGACGCATTTAGAAATCTTAAAGCATCCGTGCCTCACCGCTATGAGCTGTTTTGGTTGCACGTGGAGGACCAACATCATATTAGTTAGGTTGTCATAATGTTCTTGCTCATCGGTGTAGTGCCTAATGGGAAATTCGGCCCTGGATGCAGGGTTTTTAGAATGAATACAGAGAAGGGCAACAAAATTGGTGAGTGAAACAAAGGGCCCTTCCTACGAAGAAAGGCTTAATTTCCGCAAATTGCAGCTTCTAGAGACTAGGTACCTGTGAGGTGATCTGATTGAGGTGTATAAGGCCTTGAATGGATTGAGCAGGCTCAATGTTGATGAGATTCTTCCTATTGCTCAGATTACAAACCTGAGGGGGGCATAAACTGAAACTGAGGAAAGACTGTTGTGAAATAGATGTGTGGAAATTTACTTTTAGCCAGCGAGTAGTTGATTGCTGGAACAAACTTCCATCTGTCGTTGTGGAAGTTGCTAGCTTAAATAATTTCAAGGAAGTAGTGGACAAACTTTTGGATTGAATGGATGGGTGAAATGCGGAGGGTGTTTTTTTTTTGGCTGATGCTGTATAAGCTTGCCTTCTTGCATCATATGCCCCTATTAATGCTAAAAGAGAATCATAACAAATTACTGTAGCTAAATATGTATGTCCAAAATATATTTTACAGCATCATTTAAAAAAAAAAAGAAATAAAAAGGATTTTTATTTCTTTAGTCCTCCCATTATTGATATTTACCATTCTTATTTTCCAAATACTGTATACATTTGTTAATCTAGCTAACTGCAGTGTCCACTTCATGAACGGAATTATTAACTGTAGGATCACACTTCATTTTGAGACATAAATACCATAATGGAGTTTGCTCAAATGCCAAATTAAAAATTCCATAAAAATACTCAATAAGCAAATATCTCATTATTTCAATTTTTAAATAAACAGTTAATTCCAGTTTTGTAGTAATAGATATGAAAAGCTGTATGTCATTTTGGAGCTGATGCTGCAGGTGATACAAAAAACTAAAAGAATCATAGCAATTTTTTAGCTATTGTTAAACTTATTGCAAAATATGATTCAGGTTTAGATGAACATTTCAAACATGCTGTTAAAATCCAAATCAAAACAGAGATGAGGAAGAGTATATTTGGTAACATTCTTATTGAACAGTACGTAGGATAAAATTATATACGTTGAATAGGTAAAACATTTAAAATTTTTCAATGGAGGCTCAAGATATACGAGGTCAGTTAAAAAGTTATTAATTTGGTAATAAAGAAACATTGCCCAATTTTTTTTTTTTTTTATCAATCTAAATTTTTTATCTGGTGAGTGTGCACTTGGCGCACCCAGGGTCCTGAGCTGGATGTCGTTATTCTTCTTTCTTGGTGATAACCTTCTACTTTTGACTCTCTCTCTCTCTCTCTCTCTGTGTCAGGGTAACTCAAGAATTTTTTTTTTTTTTTTTTTGGCTGGTGCAGCATAAGCCTCAGGCTTCCTCGTGCCATGTGGCTATTAATAATAATAATAACTACACTGGATCTTAGCCAAAAAGCCGAGAAGCAGAACAGTTACTCACATGACTATATATTTGGATCCCTGTATATGAAATATATATAAATATAGAATTAATGTTTGAATTTTTAGCCATTGTATGTTATGAGTACATTAACATATTTAGCTACACTTAAATATTTACAATTATTTGCACTTGCAACCCATGTTTGGTGACCCTTTTAACTCCTTGTCTATTTGTGAATGCATTTTGTGTTTTCATTTTCTCTGCTCTGATTTACTGCTAAATCATTAATGCATGCTATTATTCAGTTGTTGACTTTGACACTGGCACTTGTAATGTTTTTTGTACTCTGTGCTTATCCTGTTAGCAGTTGTGAAAAATGGAGTTAAGGGGCCTCGTTTGTTTATGTTGAGACTTTGATGGCTCGCTAGGTCAGGGGGCCCTGTTGCGACACATTTAATGCACCCCCATTTGCACCTGTACAGTGCAGGACTTTATGGGTATTTATAAATAAAAATTTCTCTTGTCCTTCAGCACTATAAGGAGAGTAAAACTAAAATATTCATAATGGGAGCAGTTTTTTCTATATTAAAAAAAAAATATATATATATTAGCTCCATAACTCCTATGTAGTTGCATTGCCTGATTTCTACCTCAAAATGTCACATTTAAATCTTATTCTCCAGCCTGAAAAATACTAAACCAACGAAGATAGCCTGAAGCTGTCCTCATTGGCTTAGTATATGTAATTATATAGTAGAAACAAACTATATTGCATAGAAACAAGAAAGATTAATTACACTGTCAGCAGTGATAGTTTAAAAAAAGGTATTTACTTGATATAAGTTTTAATAAATTTTATTCTTATATTGTAATATAAATTTTAAATTTAAAAACTGAATACTGAAGAAAAGTTATTGTATTTTTAAAATTTTCAGTTTTAGACAACTATGTGCACAGGATACATTATAATTATTTAACTTTTTATTTTGTGGCTATCATCAGGTAAAAAAATTCTACTCACAGAACTTATTCCAGTCCTGTTAGAAAATCTAAGAATTGTTTATGTGAAATCAGTTGGTTATTATTACTGTTTAAGCAGTGTTTAGGTCTTGAGTGCCTTGTTTTTTGTATTATACGAATCTCTATAAAATTGTTGTTTAAATGATAATAGCTATATTGAGAGGAGGTGTGAAAAATAAATTTTTCCCATATTTTGATTAATATTTGCTTTTACTTTAAAAAAAATCTAACATTTTATTTGATTTATAATATTAAAATTTTATTTCAGTTGTTGATGGGTTATAGTACTGGCCTAATAGTACTTTGGGATATGAGAAATCGAGCAGCAGATATTCGCTGTATTTCATCTGAGGTGAGCTTATTAATATTATATAATAGCCTGGAAATAGTTGCACTTCTAGCAGAGGTTTGTAATCATTATCATAAATTGCAGTGTGTGTGTGTGTGTGTGTGTGTGTGCACCCAGAAAAAAAGTATTTATGGCATATAGTACGTTGAATACATGTATCTTTCTACACTTTTCACACCTTTTAATTAATATTTGCTTTTACTTAAAAAAAAAAAAAAAAAAAAACACCATTTTATTTGAATTATAAGATTAAAATTTTATTTCAGTTGTTGATTACAGCTTGTATTTGCCTATAGCAATATTGTACCACAAATACTAATTTGACCAAAAGACACTTGTGCCAATGAACACCAAAAACAACCTCACAGTCTCTACAAGTAATTATTCAATTAGAATTCAAAGGTGGTTAGGCAACCTAAGGTCTATTATGAAAAGCCTCTGGCAAAGAATGTAAAGAAAAGCAGCAAAGACTTCTTTACTTATATAAACAATAGAAGGAAGAGTGTTGAATCACATGTGAATGGTTTAACTGTTGATGATTCTGCTTGGATTGCTGACAAACTGAATACATATTTTGCATCTGTATTTGCATGAGGAGGTTTTTATTGGTGGGGATGCCAGAAGTATATCAAATTTTAACAAGAAATTAAATGATTTTGTGATAATTGAGAGGAAAGTGCTCGGGGCTACTCTTCAGATTGGGCTAACATTAGAAGTTGGGTTCCCAAGAATCAATTCTAGGACCATTGTTGTTTCTGAATTTTTTTTAAATGATATAGACAAAGCAATAGAGGGAATGATGTCAAAATTGTGATAGTTATGAATGTTCATTGCCCCTTCAGAGGGATGGGCTTCGAGGGGGGTTAGGGGTTAGAAACGTGGAAGCTATGTTTTAATGCAACAAATGCAAGGTCTTTAGTTAATAGCAACCTCAAAATAACTCACTTACTTGGAGGGAGTGAGTTAAAATATGCAAGAATAAAGGGATTTTGGAGTTATGATATAGTCAGATCAGATATGAAGTTCTCCAAGCAATGTAGACAAGCAGCAAGGTATTCTATCCCATGGTATCCTCTCAATTCAATTATTTGTCAAACGTATCTGCAGTTGGGAATACTGTGTTTAAGTATTTGGACCACATTTAAAAAAGGGGTCCAACGATGGTCAACCTGCTTGCAAAGATCTACAAAAGATACCTATATTAGGAAAGACTTCAAATATGTGGCTTCAGAGCTTGGCAACCAGACACCTCACTGGTGTGTAAGGCTCAGAGAAATGATAGTTAAAGGAATGACTGTGGACTTTTCACTGTTATAAATGAATCCACACCTTGGAGATCATAACGTCTACAGAAAGGATAGACAGGATAGGAAGGGGGGAGGGGTTATGCTATTAGTTAAGAAACACATAAAAACCAAGGAAGTGAAGCCAGTCGACATCGCTGGACAGTGCAGTGTTGAGTCAGTTTGGTGTGACATAAGCATTGGGAGATCAAAATTGAGAGTAAGAGTGTGCTATAGGCCTAATGACTCTGATGAGTATAATAAGGAACTGTACAGGGAAATAGAGTGGGCCAGTAAATCAGAGAGTCTTATAATGGGAGATTTTAATTTCCCAGATATTGACTGGAACTTGGGGGCTGGTTACTCACGCACTAGCAGGGCTTTTGTGGATTTATTGGACGATTGTTTTCTACATCAGCATGTTCGGGAGGCAACTAGAGGGAGTAATACTCTTGATTTGATTATCAGCAGTGATTCTTCATGCATTAAGAATCTGCAGATAAATGAACCACTAGGTGGCAGTGATCACAGTGTGCTTAAGTGGGATTTACTCAAAGAGGTAACTACCATTAGGGGTAAAGGGAAGGGTTATTGCTTCCGTAAAGGCGACTACGATGGACTGAGACAGTATTTAAATTCTATACAGTGGGACCAACTGATGATGTTACCAACAGCAAATTCAAAATGGGAAGCATTCAAAGAACTTATCTTGGAAGCTACTAGGCTTTACATACCAACTAAGAAATATTGTTCAAGGTTTAGGCCAAAATGGATGTCAGATGAACTAATGAGGCATATGGCAGAGAAGAAAAATGCATGGGATACTTACAAATTAACACATGACACAGAAGCCTATGATAGATACAAGTTGATATGCAACCAAGTTACAAAGGAGGTTAGGCAGGCGAAGGCAGATTACGAGAAATCCTTGGCAAGGGATGCAAAGAAAAACAGCAAAGAGTTCTTTACTTATGTAAACTCTAGAAGGAAGGGGATGAATCAGATTGGTCCACTTGATAATGATGGGTCAACTGTTGATGATCCTGATCAGGTCGCTAACAAACTAAATGAATATTTTGCATCGACATTCACACATGAGGAGATATTCAGCAAGGGGAATGCCAGAGGTGTATTCAACTCTAGCAGTAAGCTACAGAATCTTGAAATAACTGGGAGTAAAGTGGAGGAGAAACTGTTGAAGATAAACACAAGAAAGGCACCCGGGGTGGATGGGATCTATCCAGTTATATTAAAGGAGGCAGCAAAGGAAGTAAGCAAACCCTTAGCCATAATTATGAGTGCTTCCTTGGACTCAGGGGAGGTACCCATAGACTGGAAATGTGCAAATGTGACCCCAATTCACAAAGGAGGATCAAAGGCTGACACAAGTAATTATAGACCTGTGAGCTTAACTTCTGTTCCAGGAAAATTAATGGAGGCACTGGTTAAAGAAGCACTGCAGGATCATTTAGACAAGACTTCAGTTATAGCTCAGACACAGCATGGTTTTGTTAAGGGGAAGTTGTTGTTGTTGTTATTTGGTTTTTAGGAGCATTAGCAACTAAGGCCATATTGCTCCGGGATATGCGGTGGTCATTCCCTGACCGTTCCGCATCCTCCATATTTGGTGGTGACGGGCTCGAACCCCGGTCTAATCAAGAAGCGTGTGCTAACGCACCGCTGCTCCTTCCCACCTGGCTACGGAGGCGCCTAAGGGGAAGTCTTGCCTGACCAACTTGATTGGATACTATGATGCAGTCACAAAAGAACTGGATGCAGGGAATAACTTTGATATTATATACTTGGATCTTAGAAAGGCTTTTGATACTGTTGCACATGGAAGACTGCTACACAAATTGGAGCAGTGTGACATTGGAGGCAAATTGCTGCTATGGATAAAGGGGTGGTTGAGGGGGAGAAGACAGAGAGTGGTAATCAATGGACACTGCTCATCGTGGACTAATGTTATTAGTGGAGTCCCTCAGGGCTCAGTGTTGGGTCCATTATTGTTTTCTGTATTTATAAATGATATTGATGATGGTATATCAAGCTTAATGTCCAAGTTTGCAGACGATACAAAGGTTGGCAGGGTTGTCAAGGACACTACTGACACTATGCTGCTGCAACAGGATCTGGAAAGGTTGAGCAGATGGGCTGAGAGGTGGCAAATGAAGTTTAACATTGACAAATGTAAAGTACTACACATGGGAAACAGCAACCCCAGAGCAACGTATCAACTCTGTGGTACTACACTGACAGTGGTAGAGAATGAAAGGGACTTGGGGGTGGTTGTGCAGGCAGATATGAAGTTCTCTGAGCAGTGCAGACGGGCTGCAAGAGTAGCTCATGGAGTATTGTCAATGATATACAGGAATTTTTCCAGCAGGGATAAGGAGGTGATTATTCCCTTGTATAAGGCAATGGTCAGGCCACACCTAGAGTACTGTATACAGGTCTGGAGGTCTCATTTCAAGAAGGATGTAGAGCTGCTGGAACGAGTACAGAGAAGGGCAACAAGATTAGTGAATGGAAGAAAGGGGTGTTCTTACGAAGAAAGGCTTAAGTTTTGCAAATTACAGTGTCTGGAGACTAGGCACTAGCGAGGTGATCTGATAGAAGTGTATAAAGCCTTGAATGGTTTAAGCATGCTCAATGCTGATGGAATTCTTCCTCTAGCTCAGAAAAATCACCTGAGAGGGCATAAATTCAAATTGAGGAAAGACAGATGTAGGATAGACGTGCGGAAATTTGCCTTTAGCCAGCGGGTGGTTGGTTGGTGGAACAGACTGCCATCCCTTGTGGTGGAGGTTGATAGCCTAAATAAGTTTCATCTGGACAGGTATTTTGAACGAACAGAGGGGTGAAGTGGAAGTGGGGTTTTTTTTTTTTTTTTTTTTTTTTGGCTGATGCTGCATAAGCTTGCTTTCTTGCATCAAATGCCTCTACTAATGCTAATGCTCTTTACTTATATCCCCAATTTCCTTTGTGAATTGAGGATACATTTGCACATCTCCCGTCCATGGAGACTTCCCCCTAAATCCAGGGATTCCCTCATAAATATGGCTGAGGGTCTGCTTATCTTTTTGATGCCTTTCAAAATATAATTTGGTAGATCTCATCCATCCCAAGTGTCTTTCTTACATTTAACTTCAGCAGTTTCTTTTCCACAGTCCAAATTTGCTGTATATGACAAAGTGACAGAAACATCAGTGAAAGATATTATAATTATACCAATTATATTGAAGTATATTCCAATTATTATAATTATATATAATTATAAATATTAGTGATTTTAATAAAATTTGAGTATCATTTCATGTTTATATTTATAGGAAAATTTCTTTTAGTATCTGTTTTGATACTGTATAGAAATATAAAATATATTTGTGCAGGCAATTCTAATATCTGTAATAAATTGTTGTTGAATAGGTACACTCACTTTTTATGTATACTTTATAGCCAGTCACTTCAGTTGCTTGGAACTTAGATGGAAGGCAATTTATGTGTAGTCATTCTGATGGGAGCCTTAGCACATGGAACATCAGATACCCCTTAAAACCACAGACTTTTATATATCCACATTGTAAGTGATTACGGCTTTATTAAATTATTGTTATTTTTTTATCTGTTATGTCATGGAATGACACTGCATAATTCAGAAGTACTAAAATTTATGCATTTTTTTTTTTAGTTTTTTATTTTAGTTATTTATTTTATATAAAAAAAAAACAAATTATTAGAAAAATTAATTATTCTAATAATTTATTTTTTCCCATCTTCTATTTATAGAACCAAATTTTTCAGGAATATATTGTAAGCATTCATATAAATTCTTAAGAATTTGTATATAATCAGTAGTTGTTTAGAAGAAAAGTAACATCAAGAATAAAATAGAGAATTTAGTATTTTTGATGAAAAGAAAGCAATATTTGGATATTGCTTTCTTTTCATCAAAATCATACCCTTTGTTACCCCACTGTGGGCGGCCACATAGAGTTTGTCATTAGCGGAATATGTTCTTATGTCACAATGATAAGTTGTATATTTTGCATTTAACATTTGAATTATTACATTAAAATGGATCTTTTGTTTAGTATTATTATGCAAAGTTTGTTTGTCTCTGAAAATTTGTAGAGACAAACATACAAATTTAAATTTGTAAGATTAACTTTGACAGTGATTAATAGTATCATGTGTCTATTTCATGATATCAACATAGTTTTTTAAAATTTAAAGAATAATTGACCATTTCAAGTGGCAAAGAATCATAGCATTTTTTTAAAAAAAAGTTGAATTATTATTAAAAAATAACAAATAATAAACTTAATGAGTATTGTGATCTACTGACAAAAAAATCAAGCATTAGTATAATTTAAGCACAAATCAAAATACTAAATACTTTTCAGAAAACTTAAGGTAAAAGTTCATCCCATGTCAGGTAACATCATACCACTTGATATAATAGTGGTCCATACCACTGCCAGGTTAAAATTTGTTTTTTGTTTTTCCTTAATTTAACTACTTTAGAAAAAGGTTTCCTCTTGAGCATCTTCCATTCTCTTTTGAATGCAGGTTCATCAGTAATTCCATATTAAATTACCTGATTTATTTCCGGTATTTCTATTTATAATGTTTTGAGATTGAACGGGAAATCCAAAATTTCTTTTTGTAATGGATTGCCTCTCAGATGAATTGTTTGCTTTAATATAGAAGTGTGTGTGGTGCGTGTTCCATTATATAAAATTTACCTATACACATACAAATATTGTTTTGTTAGCGAAGGCTTCATCTGATGGAAAATTGGAACCTTGTACAGCGATTCATCAAGTAGATTGGAAAATTACCAGATCTGGGTAAGTGTATATCATATGAAGTTGTAGTTGATCTAAAATATAAAAATGTAGTTATTAACCCTGGAGTATATTTATTTTATATACATACTCCAGGTTTAATTCATTTTATATATATAATGTATGGCAAAAAATTAAACTTAAATTAAATCTATTAGCATTGCTTTTCACTCTGCATCACTGTGTTAGAATTATTATTAGTGTGTGTGTGTGTGTGATCACCAAGAAAGAGCAGAGGCGGATTTAACTGCGGGCGAGCCCTGGGCCCCGACTTCTGAAGGGCCCACGCAAAACCCCAACAAATTAGTTGAACATATTAGTTCAACTATAATAATATGTTCAACTATTAGTTCAAAACTTTGTGATTATTATTATGCTATTATTAATTATATTATACATATATTATATTCAAATTTTATTGGAAATAAAACATTAATAGTACATAATATTTTTTTATTTATTTAAAAAAATGATTTTTATTTTCCCTGTCTCTCTCTTTTTTTAAGGGGCCCAATATTTTCTTCTGTGCCCGGGGCCTCAACCGACCTTAATGCACTCCTGAGAAAGAGAAGAATGATTTAAGCCCTTACTCATCAGATGTGAGCCCTTAGGGTTACAATCACATCTCCTTCCAGGTGCCTTGTTTTTGGATGCTGCAGTTTGCAGAACTGATGCCTTTCAGAGTACTTTTATGTCTTTGATTAATCTGGTTGCTCTTCTCTGCACCCATTCCTAGGGATGTGCATCCTCCTTAAAATACAGCTTCCAGATTTCTATGCAGTACCCAAGATGTGGCTTAACATTTCCTTATACAATGGGGTATCACCTTCTCTTCCCTTCTAGGAAAGTTGCTGTATATCACTGACAGAACCCTATGAGTTGTTCTAGCAGCATGTCATCACTGCTCAGAGAATTTCATGTGGATTGTGCAATTACCTCCGGGTCTCTTTCGTTCTCCATTAACTTGATTGTGGTTCCATCTAATCGGTATGTTTTTCTGTGATTACTGCTGTCTATATGCAGAACCTTGCATATTCCAATGTTAAATCTCAGTTGCCAGTTCTCAGTGGTAATTAAGGAGTTTACCTAATTTTTTCTAGGTTATGCTGCAGTAGTATCCTTGATTCCTGTCATTAATCACTCTCCCAACCTTTGTGTCCTCTGCAGACTTCAACATGCAGACTCGAGCATGCTATCATGCTCTATCACAGACAAAGCAAAGTGCTGTAGGACCAGACCAAATTCACTATATGATGTTAAAGCAACTCGATGATCAATCCCAAATGGCATTACTAGAATTATATAACAGAATCTTCCTAGAAAACCAATTTCCAGACCATTTTCAAAGACCTCTCTGACCCACGCAACTACCGTCCAATTGCTCTAACAAGTTGCCTAGAAAAAGTTATGGATAAAATTATTAATGCTTGTCTAACATGGTTCTTGAACAGAATTTCCTTCTCAATCCAGCACAGCATGGTTTGAGGAAAAATTGTTCAACACTAGATTTACTTATCAAATTAGAAAACAGTGTGTGAAATGCCTTTATCCAAAAAGATCACCACGTAATGATCTGTTTTGCTATAGAAAAAGTTTATGATATGGCATGGCATTGTGGAATTATCCAAAACCTATATCACCTTGGATTACGTGGACATCTTCCTAAATATATTCAAAATTTCTTATTCCATGGGTCATTTCAAGTTAGGTTGCAGAATGCTCTTTCAAAAAGTCTTCACCCAAGAAGAGGGTGTGCCTCAGGGGTCCGTGCTTAGCACTGCCCTCTTTGCTATCAAAATAAACTCCATAACTGAACATATACCAAAACCTGTTGATACTGCTTTATACATTTACGATTTCAGTATTTCCTATCACTCTCAGAATATGCAAAGTATAGAATGGCAGCTACAAGGAGCAATAAATAAAATAAGTAAATGGGTGCAAACAAATGGCTTCCGGTTTTCCACACAAAAAGCTGCATATATACAATTCTGTAGGAAACGAAACCTACACCCTGATCCTGAACTTAAACTAGACGGATATATGATCCCAGTTGTACCAAACATAAGATTCTTAGGGCTTCTCTTAGATAAGAAACTGACATTCCTTGAACATATTAAGCAACTAAGACATTCATGCATCAAGAAGTTAAACCTACTGAAAGTTCTTTCCGCAGCAACTCAGGGTGCAGATCGACACACACTACTTAAGCTTTATCGAGCAATAGTATGTTCCAAGTTGGATTATGGAGCAGCTGTTTACAACTCCTCAAGACCAAGTGTACTGAGATAGTTAGATCCCATACACCACAGTGCACTCCGTATGGCACTTGGAGCTTTTCGCACTTCACCTGTACAAAGCCTATATGCAGAAGCCCATGAACCTTCACTACAACTTAGACAACAGAACTTATTATTACATTATGCTCTGAAGATAAAATCCATCGCTGATCATCCAACTAGAGAGGTTCTGTAGAGGTTCTTGCTAGGAAAACTTATACCAAGCCCATCCATGAATGAACCAACCTGCCAATATCCATTTAAAAGATTTACTGTTAAGCTGAGAGCTTAATTATGACAGCATAACTAATATGACTGCACTGATCATTCCACCATGGATCATAATTCAACCTGCATTATTACCTGTATTTTCAATCCTGGGGGAGGACAAACTACCAGCAGCTACATGCCGCATACAAAGAACAATATGAACATCACTTCCACATACTTCGAAGACTGTACTCTTACCCAATAACTCACAAAAGAACGTAGTGTCTTTACAGCCGAATTACAAGCCATTTTGATGGCCTTAAAAAAATTAAACAGATAGCAGACAGCATAATTTTCACTGACTCACTTAGCTCTGTCATTGCCTTACAGAATGCTAATACCAACATACACCCAGTTTTACAACAGGTCCAATATTCAGTATCAAAGCTGTTAGAAAGTAATCACAAGATCAGATTTTGCTGGATCCCAGGCCACACAGGAATAACCAGAAATGAAAGAGCAGACAAAGTGGCAAGCGAAGCTGCTACCTCTGACTACGCCTTTCACTCAATACCATATACCGATTACAAGTCATTAGTCCACCAAAGCAGTTCAAAACAATGGCAACAACACTGGAAAGATCAAACTAACAACAAACTTCGTGTAATTAAACAAACACTTCGACCATGGACTACTAGCAGCGATCCAACAGACATGAAGAAGTGATCCTTGCTCGATTGTGAATCGGACATACCCATGTGACTCATTCTTACCTACTCAGAGATGAAAATCCTCCTCAATGCCAAAACTGTCAAGTTCTGCTCACTGTACATCACTTCATGGTGAACTGTCCAAGATTTGATATTATATACTTGGATCTTAGAAAGGCTTTTGATACTGTTGCACATGGAAGACTGCTACACAAATTGGAGCAGTGTGACATTGGAGGCAAATTGCTGCTATGGATAAAGGGGTGGTTGAGGGGGAGAAGACAGAGAGTGGTAATCAATGGACACTGCTCATCGTGGACTAATGTTATTAGTGGAGTCCCTCAGGGCTCAGTGTTGGGTCCACTATTGTTTTCTGTATTTATAAATGATATTGATGATGGTATATCAAGCTTAATGTCCAAGTTTGCAGACGATACAAAGGTTGGCAGGGTTGTCAAGGACACTACTGACACTATGCTGCTGCAACAGGATCTGTAAAGGTTGAGCAGATGGGCTGAGAGGTGGCAAATGAAGTTTAACATTGACAAATGTAAAGTACTACACATGGGAAACAGCAACCCCAGAGCAACGTATCAACTCTGTGGTACTACACTGACAGTGGTAGAGAATGAAAGGGACTTGGGGGTGGTTGTGCAGGCAGATATGAAGTTCTCTGAGCAGTGCAGATGGGCTGCAAGAGTAGCTCATGGAGTATTGTCAATGATATACAGGAATTTTTCCAGCAGGGATAAGGAGGTGATTATTCCATTGTATAAGGCAATGGTCAGGCCACACCTAGAGTACTGTATACAGGTCTGGAGGCCTCATTTCAAGAAGGATGTAGAGCTGCTGGAACGAGTACAGAGAAGGGCAACAAGATTAGTGAATGGAACAAAGGGGTGCTCTTACAAAGAAAGGCTTAAGTTTTGCAAATTACAGTGTCTGGAGACTAGGCACCAGCGAGGTGATCTGATAGAGGTGTATAAAGCCTTGAATGGTTTAAGCATGCTCAATGCTGATGGGATTCTTCCTCTAGCTCAGAAAAATCACCTGAGAGGGCATAAATTCAAATTGAGGAAAGACAGATGTAGGATAGACGTGTGGAAATTTGCCTTTAGCCAGCGGGTGGTTGGTTGGTGGAACAGACTTCCATCCCTTGTGGTGGAGGTTGATAGCCTAAATAAGTTTAAGGCTCAGCTGGACAGGTATTTTGAACGAACAGAGGGGTGAAGTGGAAGTGGGTTTTTTTTTTTTTTTTGGCTGATGCTGCATAAGCTTGCTTTCTTGCATCAAATGCCTCTACTAATGCTAATGCTAATTTAACAGAGAACGTATAAGAGTCTTTCAAACAATAATGAATGCACAAAACAACCTAATGCTTAAAACAATTTTAGGTGACCGGCCAAATATTAATGACGTTTTTTTTTCCTTAAGTTAATTGGATACTACCAAAACATATAAAAACTAATAGTATAAGATTTATGAAAAAGCTACATAATTATAAAACAAAATCTTGGTTTCCTTCTAAAGAACATCAAGAAATATGAAAAATGTTGAAATACGAAACTCTCTAACCTAGACTAGGCGCATTATAGCCTAAGCTGCTCTTGCACCAATAGCTCTCAAACAACAACTTTTCCAAACTATTACAATTGGAAAGTAATGTATTCTGTAGCATTTATGGCATATTGGAACAAAAGAACATGTGAATGTATGTACTTCTTCCATTCCAGGTAAAACAAGTGTGTTTGCTAAGATCTTTCGCATTACTAAATGAGAACACAGCAGAGAGCTGGGAGGAAAAGAGCACAATAGGCAATATATATTTCCCTTTATGCTTATGGATTTTAAACTTTTTCTCAGAAAAGAAATAGGAAGATAGTTAAAAGACAAACCACCAGGAGAAGTGCATTTGTTCATTGTTTCTCTTAGGTAGGAGGGGAGTAAGTGAGGTAATTGGAAAGGGTTAGGCTTCTAAGAAAATTTGGTTGCACCCACCGCCTGCTGTACAAGCCTCTTGGAAACTGGAGGTTTTGTGGAAAAACTGAAAATGAAATTTCTGGAAAGGGTTTTATGATTGAATTAACTTCAGTTTATCAGTCCCTGCCACATGTTTTCATAGTGCTTAATATTATAAACTCAATGATATTTTCTTTACTCTACTCTAGAGAACAATAAACTGCCAGGACCCCATAGCCTATTGGCATACCAAAATATTTTTGGTCTGCTCGAGTCCCATGCACCTTGAAGGCTTTCAAGTCCCACCAGTGGGACGCATCCCACCAGCTGAGAAGCACTGCCATATGAGACCATGTCAAATGTTTTGATAAAGTACTTATGGAAGTGTGTAATGTCAAATGTTTCTTTCATGCAATAGTTCTATGTACATATCATATCATTTTGGTCAAGCAAGATTTTCTCATTATAATGCTATTATGATTCATTTAGGATATTATACCAAGGTGATCCTCTAATGCATTTTTAACCATTGCCTTATAACCATTCTCAATATGTAGGTTCAATTGATCATTTAGTTATCAATCACATCATCGGTGTGTGAGTGCATAAATGAATTTTGAGTTTTTATAATTGTAAATTGATATGCTTATATTTTTATATATTGTATCCAGTGTTTTACAGTTTTAATTACTTAAAGAACCAGAGCATGTTTGCCAGGAGCAACAATTGATGATGCTACCAACAGATATTTTAATGGAGGTAAAAACATAATTATTATTTGTGTGAGGACTAACAATATTAAACATATACAACCATCTGTTGGAGAAATCTAGGACTATGCTGAAAAAATTCCCCAAGTTAGGTCAGAATGTGTATATGTCTGCAATTCTGCACAGACACGATAGGAGGGATTATATGCTAAAAGTCTTGTGGATTCACTTGAGACTTAAGAGAATATGCAAGGCTCTAGGGGGAAATTTTATCAGCATGGCCCACATTTGTAGGTAGTAGGAATCTATTTTGTAGAAATGATATTCATTTGAACAAAGGTGAAAGGATTTTTGCCAGTATCATTGAGGATACCCTAAGGGTTCAGGAAAACTGCTAGTTAGGGGAGAGAAGGATGATTTAGACCTGCATTTATCTGATGATATGGGTCAAAGTAATGTTTGCACTCACTTCATGAATTCTTGTTTCTTGCCACAACAACCAATGCTGATAAGATGTTCTGAGGGTGGCAATGTTTCAAGTGAGTGGGAGGATATAGCTTGGGATACTAACCTAAACAACTTCAAGGGGTATTTCAGGGTAGTAAACTATAAAAGAATACTTAGTCTCAACTGTGTCTACAGTAATGTCAGGAGTGTTGCCAATAAAATGACTGAATTTAAACTCCTCGTTTGGAAAACTAAGCTGATATAATAGAGCTAACAGAAATGCTATGCCACCCAGAAATTGGTGATGATGAGTTCCACTATGATATGTATAATGTATTTAGGGAAAATAGAAGGGACGGAGGGGTCATGATTATTATCAAAAGTAGTTTGAGTGTGAAAAGAGCTTTTGCCGAGTCTGCAGTTATATCTGCCAGCATAAAATCTGTGTGGTGTGAGTTAGTTGAAAGCAAAGGAACAATGAGAGTGGAAGTAATCTCAAACCAAAAGATTGTGAAGAATATGATGAGAGTCTTTACATGCAGATGAATGGGCAAGCAAGCATAAATGTCTTATTTATGGGTGACTTTTAATCTACTCCAGATTGATTGGAATAAGTGGGAGGGAGACATGTGATGAGGAAAAACTTTTTTTAAAATAAACTAGATGATTATTATTTGTACGAGCATGTTAGAGAAAGTACTAGGGGTGAGAATATTCTTGACCTAATCATTACTAACGAATCAGATGACATAAAATGGCTTAAAGTACAGGAACCGTTGTCTGAATGTGATCATGCAATTGTCAGCTGGAAGATGAAGAAAGATGTTGCAGTAGTTAAAGGTAAAGGCACTGGTTTTAACTTCAGAAGAGGGGACTTTGAGAGTTTAAGGTGCTATGTCTGTGAACTGGTCAGATTGCCGAGGGATGGCGAATACATTTGAATTATGGAATGCTTTTAAAGCAAAAATCACAAAAGCCATGAATGCATACATACCTTTAAGAAAATATTGCAGGAGAAGGATGTTGCAATGGATGACTGTGGAGCTGGCTGGTCAAATATAGCATGGGACAGTTACAGAGTGATGAAAAGCACTTTTCAGTACTTTCCATACTTTACTTCAGTACTGATCTGTAATAGTACCACATATAAGGTCAAGGAGACCAAGGCTGCATATGAGAAAGCATTGGCTAAGAGAGCAGAGAATAGGGACAAGGAATTTTTATGTATGTGAATAAAAAAACTAATCAGATTGGACCCTTGTGCACTGAGCATGAGAAAGTCTTAGACAACCTACTGATGTTGCAGATAAATTGAACAGGTACTTTGCATCTATCTTTACTGACAAAAGACCCTTCATGCTAAGAAGAGGCTGAGCCATATGAAATTAGTGATGACATAATTACAGACATTGTTTATTAGATAAATTTTTGAACATAAAGGCAAGTACGGCTCTGGAGTTGATGGCATATGAATTCTCTACATCTATGCCAATGATGCAAAAGTCATCATTTCCACCTTCACACCCAACTTCTCACATTTCTCACAATGCCTGTCCTGTCATACCTCACTCGCACTTCTCATCTTCACAAGGCTTAGGACTCTGTGTCGGAGCGAATTCAATATTCGAACCAGCGGATTCTTCCACACTACAATTTCCACTCCCAGTTCACCTCACTGCAAATCCATCCTATCCTGTGCAACCAGAGGAAAGTACACGTATGACCTTCAGAGTGAGCCAACGAACAAGTACAGCTTCACGTGAATGGCATCGGATTGGCACATCAACCAACTCCAAACTGCAGCCTTCCCACACACCTCCTGGACGGCAGAAGTCTATACCCTCTATTGGACTTTTCATATCTCGTTTAGCCCCAAATACCACAGCAAATCGTGTTGCTGAGATTCTACGTGATCAACTAAACCTCCAACTAAAGGTGCAGCAACTTCACACCAGGAACCCCCGCTGTGCATCGTTCAGGGTTGAATGCGCACAAGACCTGTTCAATTTAATTGGAACCGAATCTGTCTGGCCTATTGGCACCATTATTCGACCCTTCTATAATAGGAGAACCAGTCACCTTCCCCAACCTCCACCTCTGCTCCAAAACCAAGTCTGCAACATCACCACCCACAGCTGACTGTACTCATTTCCGGACAACTTCCGACGATCTCAGCAGTCCTCCTTTCATACCACTGCTCTGCCAAGCTCCACAGTTAAAGCACCACCCTGCCATGATAAGAGTATCCTGAGTCCCCTATGTGATGGTCCCCATAAAATACTGGTCCATATTTCGTTAGGAAGTCGTGCCGCTCGCTCGCAAACATGCCAACTCAGGACACCTCCAATCAGGACGGAAGTTTGTAGAACACCTGTCATCAGGATGTACTTCCAAAATATCAGGTCCATTAGGAACAAACTAGATTCAGTAGAACAGATCTTCCTCTCCCAGGTTGCTGACGTGGTCTGCCTCGCAGAAATGTGGCTTTAACCTAATCAAGACACACTCCTCTGCTCAGCTATTGCTGGTTACCACATGCTGTCCACCTCCAGGGAGCAATCTAGAGGCGGTGGAGTAGCCATACTGTATAACACCTCCCTATTCTCATATGAGAATTCGACCTCAACTACAACTCAAGCTTTCGAAGCGATTATAGTCTCGTCTAGTAGTCTCGTCAGGTCTGCTGACGAGGCTACTAGAGACGGTCGTTTTCAAAGCCGCTAAGTGGATTTTTCTTATTTATTGATTTGAAATTATTGTTTTTCTAAAACTTTTGATTTAAATTTAGTAGTATAACATTATTTTGTGATTTTCTGATTAATTTGGTGTATTTATTCTTTACTCGGCCTTGTAATTGCATAAAAGTATCGGTAAAGGTTTCCACATGTTTCAACTCCGCTAACCGTTCGTAATTTTCCCGCCTTGTGATACGATATACCGTACTAGATAGCGTTAGTTGAACTTCGTTAGCAGTTACATTGTACGTTTAAATAAATACATATAACGACTTAGATTACAAACGTAATATAATTAATTATATTTAACATAATTAATTATACATATAACCACTTAGGTTACGTAACATAAATAATTGGTAAAAACAAATAATTAATACATAACTTGATACGAAAGTTATATAAAGGGATTTCGCAGATAACACTCGTTACTGAAACGTAAATATTTCGTAGATAACACTCGTTACTGAAACGTAAATATAGCGTTATAACTGTGTTTGGATACAAGTTTAGGATTTAATTTTGTACAGAAATTGAAATTTTATTGAAAGTAAATCTAAATCATGACTCAAACCAGAGCAGCAAAGCAAAGGGCTCAAGCCAATGGGAATGCTGTGGCCCAGGGGAGAACTAAGGGGGGCAGTTGTCCTCTGAATCACAGCCTTGTAAGATGCACTATTTGCTTGATGTTTGCGGAGCAGTCAAGTATGGGACATGATACTGCCATGGGGGATGTCTTTGTGTGTGTGCGATGCAAGGAGTGTAAGGAGATAAGGCGACAACTCAGCGTTGTTATGGGCCTATATGAGAGCTTGAAGGATAGGGTGGATGCCCTCGAAGGATTACAAGTGAGGGGCCCATCAAGCTCTCAGCTGCCCACACCAATGCCAGAGCTTGCACTTGGTCATCGCGGAACACAGCGGCAACCCCCAAGGCAGAATGCGCTGGTCCCAAAGGAACTAGTAGTTGTTGGTGACTCTATTGTCAGGGAAACGGGAAACATGCTTTGTAAAAAGGATAGGTGGAATAGGACCAGGGTATGTCTGCCAGGGGCAAAAGTTGATGACGTTGTAGAGCGGATATCATCTTTTAAGGGCACAAAAGGTGATATAGTTGTACACGTTGGCACTAATGACATTAAGAGTAGAAGACCGGCGGAATTACTTGACAAGTACAGGTCACTGATGAAAAAAAGCCGTGAATTAGGGTTGAAATTGAAAGTGTCTGCAATTCTGCCCAGACACGATAGGAGGGAGTATATGATGAGAGCCCTGTCAATCAATTCGGCCCTGGAAAGATTGTGCAGGGCTCAAGGGGTAGAATTTTTTTCAGCCTGGTCTGTACTTGTTAACAGGAGAGACTGCTTCTACAGGGATGGGATACACTTAAATAGAAAGGGTGCAAGAATGTTTGCTGATGCTATCGAGGCAATGTTAGGTGGGTCGGAAAACTGCTAGATTGGGGGGATACAAGGACTAATAGATTAACAGTAGCCACTGGCAGAGGTGAAAGTGATTCTTGCACTGCTTCTATTGGAATGAGCCGCAGCCTGGAAAATAAGATGCAGGATATTTCAGAGACTGCTGGGAATCATTGGGGTACAAGTAAACACATGGGTTGTGTTAGGGTAGCTAAGAAAAAGAACAGGTGCATGTATACTTGTGTGTACACCAATGCTAGGAGTTTAGTAAATAAATTTGATGAATTTGAGGTATTGCTCAAAACATCAAAGGCAGATATTGTGGGGATTTCAGAGACGTGGTGTCACACAGATATAAGAAATGCAGAACTGGAATTTGGGGAGTACAATGTCTACAGAAAGGATAGACAGGATAGGAAGGGAGGAGGGGTTATGCTATTAGTTAAAAAACACATAAAATCCAAGGAAGTGAAGCCAGTCGACATCGCTGGACAGTGCAGTGTCGAGTCAGTTTGGTGTGACATAAGCATTGGGAGATCAAAATTGAGAGTAGGAGTGTGCTATAGGCCTAATGACTCTGATGAGTATAATAAGAAACTGTTCGGAGAAATAGAGTGGGCCAGTAAATCAGAGAGTCTTATAATGGGGGATTTTAATTTCCCAGATATTGACTGGAATTTGGGGGCTGGTCACTCACACAGTAGCAAGGCTTTTGTGGATTTATTGGATGATTGTTTTCTACATCAGCATGTTCGGGAGGCAACTAGAGGGAGTAATACTCTTGATTTGATTATCAGTAGTGATTCTTCATGCATTAAGAATCTGCAGATAAATGAACCACTTGGTGGCAGTGATCACAGTGTGCTGAAGTGGGAGTTACTCAAAGAGGTAACTACCATTAGGGGTAAAGGGAAGGGGTATTGCTTTCGTAAAGGCGACTACAATGGACTGAGACAGTATTTAAATTCTATACAGTGGGATCAACTGATGATATTGCCAACAGCAAATTCAAAATGGGAAGCATTCAAAGAACTTATCGTGGAAGCTACTAGGCTTTACATACCAACTAAGAAATATTGTTCAAGGTTTAGGCCTAAATGGTTGTCAGATGAACTAATGAGGCATATGGCAGAGAAGAAAAATGCATGGGATACATACAAATTAACACGTGACACGGACGCCTATGATAGATACAAGTTGATCTGTAACCAAGTTACAAAGGAGGTTAGGCAGGCGAAGGCAGATTACGAGAGATCCTTGGCAAGGGATGCGAAGAAAAACAGCAAAGAGTTCTTTACTTATGTAAACTCTAGAAGGAAGGGGATGAATCAGATTGGTCCACTTGAGATCGATGGGTCAACTGTTGATGACCCTGCTCGGGTAGCTAACAAACTAAATGAATATTTTGCATCGACATTCACACATGAGGAGTTATTCAGCGAGGGGAATGCCAGAGGTGTATTCAACTCTAGCATTAAGCTAGAGAATCTTGTAATAACTGAGAGCAAAGTGGAGGAGAAATTGTTGAAGATAAACACAAGAAAGGCACCTGGGGTGGATGGGATCTATCCAGTTATATTAAAGGAGGCAGCAAAGGAGGTAAGCAAACCCTTAGCCATAATTATGAGAGCTTCCTTGGACTCAGGGGAGGTACCCATTGACTGGAGATGTGCAAATGTGACCCCAATTCACAAAGGGGGATCAAAGGCTGACACAAGTAATTATAGACCTGTGAGTTTAACTTCTGTTCCCGGAAAATTAATGGAGGCACTGGTGAAAGAAGCACTGCAGGATCATCTAGACAAGACTTCAGTTATAGCTAGGACACAGCATGGTTTTGTTAAGGGGAAGTCTTGCCTGACCAATTTGATTGGATACTATGATGCAGTCACAAAAGAACTGGATGCAGGGAATAACTTTGATATTATATACTTGGATCTTAGAAAGGCTTTTGATACTGTTGCACATGGAAGACTGCTGCACAAATTGGAGCAGTGTGGCATTGGAGGCAAGTTGCTGCTATGGATAAAGGGGTGGTTGAGGGGGAGAAGACAGAGAGTGGTAATCAATGGACACTGCTCATCGTGGACTAATGTTATTAGTTCAGTCCCTCAGGGTTCAGTATTGGGGCCTTTATTGTTTTCTGTATTTATAAATGATATTGATGATGGTATATCAGGCTTAATGTCCAAGTTTGCAGACGATACGAAGGTTGGCAGGGTTGTCAAGGACACTACTGACACTATGCTGCTGCAACAGGATTTGGAAAGGTTGAGCAGATGGGCTTCGAGGTGGCAAATGAAGTTTAACATTGACAAATGTAAAGTACTACATATGGGAAACAGCAACCCCAGAGCAACGTATCAACTCTGTGGTACTACACTGACAGTGGTAGAGAATGAAAGGGACCTGGGGGTGGTGGTGCAGGCAGATATGAAGTTCTCTGAGCAGTGCAGACGAGCTGCAAGAGTAGCTCATGGTGTATTGTCAATGATATATAGGAATTTTTCTAGCAGGGATAAGGAGGTGATTATTCTCTTGTATAAGGCAATGGTCAGGCCACACCTAGAGTACTGTATACAGGCCTGGAGGCCTCATTTCAGGAAGGATGTAGAGCTGCTGGAACGAGTACAGAGAAGGGCAACTAGATTGGTGAATGGGACAAAGGGGTTCTCTTACGAAGAAAGGCTTAAGTTTTGCAAATTACAGTGTCTGGAAACTAGGCACCAGCGGGGTGATCTGATAGAGGTGTACAAAGCCTTGAATGGTTTGAGCATGCTCAATGCTGATGGGATTCTTCCTCTAGCTCAGAAAAATCACCTGAGAGGGCATAAATTCAAATTGAGGAAAGACAGATGTAGGATAGATGTGCGGAAATTTGCCTTTAGCCAGCGGGTGGTTGGTGGGTGGAACAGACTTCCATCCTTTGTCGTGGAAGTTGATAGCCTAAATAAGTTTAAGGCTCAGCTGGACAGGTATTTCGAACGAACAGAGGGGTGAAGTGGAAGTGGTTATTTTTATTTATTTATGTTACTTTTTTTTTTTTTTTTTGGCTGATGCTGCATAAGCTTGCTTTCTTGCATCAAATGCCTCTACTAATGCTAATGCTAATGCTATGCTTCCACTCCAGCCACATTGATATCATATCTGTGTATATTCCCCCAGGGCCTACAATTGAAATTATTGAAGATCTAGGGAACTGGCTCTTAAACCATCTTCGTCCATCTGAACAACACCTTGTTTGCGGTGATTTTAACCTACCTCCAAACTGCCATCATTTCTTTATCAGGCTCTGTGAGTTCTTCAAATCCATCAACATGACACAGGTCAATGAGAACCCCACCAGGGGAGTGAACCTACTGGATCTTGCTTTTGCTTCAATACCATGCACAGCTGAGGATGATCCCATCTCATTCTTCCTGTCCGATCACCAGCCTATAGTTTTGACATGGTCATTGGAGGTGCCAAACTTCAACATCCCTGACAACAGAATAGTGAAATATGTTTCAGCACCTAAATACTTAATCCTCAACTTTGTGTAGAAGCAGCATCCTGCATTCCTTTGGATGTCCTCATTGACTGCGACCTCAGCCTCGCAGTGACACTCTTGTCTAACTGGATTAAATCAGTCACCAACTATGCTGCCACCAAACGAGTAACAGTAACTCCCTGTTCCAGATTGTGGTGGACTGCTGACCTCAACAACAGCTTCAAAAAGAAACAAGTCCTACATAAGAAATGGAAGTTTATGAATGGCAGTCAAGACAGAATCTCCTTTTCCTATGCCAGGGCCCACTTTAATCGAAAGAAAGCTGCTGCAATCCAAGTAAATCTTAACTGCACTCTGAGGAAAGGAAAACCATTCTATGCTGCCCCACATGGTGGATTCAATCATATGCTTGATCCTCAAGAACAGATCAAATACATCACCAGGTTTTCAAATACAACCACAGTCCCATCTACAGTTGTCCAGCCTGACTATGAAAACCCTTCAGGTACTAGGAACTATCCAGATCACGAAACAGGAGGCCGACCGGGCTAGCCAGGTGGGTAAAGTGCCTGCCTGGTAACCCAAAGGTCGCGGGTTCGAATCCCGCCTCGGGCTTGGATCAAAGTACCGCAAAAACCTTGGGAGGTGCATTATGGCCACAGAAGCCGATGCGCCAACAACTACAAAAAAAAAAAAAAAAACGAAACAGGAGCTCATATGTGCCATCAATTCCCTTCCCGCAACAGCCACTGTTGTGGAGGATGGAATTCTGCAATTTATGATCAAATGCGTGAGCACATTCATCGTAGACCCTCTTCTCTCGATCTACAACAGATGCCTCACTGAGCATTATTTTCCACCCCAATGGAATAAGCACAGAGTGTACCCCATCCCTAAAAACCAATTTTCCACAAACATCAGCCAGTTCAGACCCATATCAGTTGCCTCTTGTCTGTTAAAAATTCTTGAAAAGGCTTTGCTACCCACAATTACTCACCAAAACTCCAGACGAAGCCACCTGAAATCAACTGTGCCATCGCAGGAAAATCATCAATCACTAACTTGGCAGCCACCACTGAATGCATCCTCTCAGCATTCGAACAAAGAGCTGAGCTAGCAACCACATATCTCGACATAAGCGCAGCCTTTGATGCCGTGTCAATCCCGGCCTTTCTCCTCCTACTTAAGGAGAAATTTCACATTCGAGGTGATATGCTGTGCTTTTTGGAATCTTTTCTCTGTCACAGAATACTTATTCTCCATCAGCAACAACACACCCTATCCTGCGACATTACTGCTGGAGTACCACAGGGGGGGTGTCCTATCTGGTGTTCTATTCACAGCTATCATCGTGGCCATTATTGCCTCAATGAATGGTCTCCTGTGTTATGCCGATGACCTCAAACTGCTGACTCAAATTAACTCTGGCGACAACTCCGTTCAGCTCAGCAACATGATCAATTCCCAACTTAAGGATCTAGAATTGTACCTGGCAAACTTCAATAAAAAAATCAACCCACTGAAGTTTGCTCAGGTTGTATTCTCCCTTAAATCCTTGCCAGCAGTGCTCAACATTTCACTCGCAGGAGTACGAATACCAAACGTACCCTCGCACACAGACCTTGGCGTTCTGTTTGACCAAAAGATGTCCTTTGTCAACCAGATCAACAAAATCAGTACCAAATTTTCTCATCTACGGTGGATCTCAAAGCAGCAGCTGCTACACGTCCGACATCCTCTCACTGTTAAAAGGTTTATCACCTCCACCGTCTACCCCGCCATTCTGTATGGTGCAGAAATATGGCCCTCTGCTGCACCTACAAACCCCAAGTGGGTGTACACCACTGAATACTGGTTACTGAAATGGGCCAATAACAAGCTTTGTCTACCTCCCGCTACCACAACCACCATGATGGCACAAGCACTCAACATCCCGAGGATGAAGTTCCTGATTGTGGAAAAGAAGCTGGTGTTCACAGCCGAACTCATCACAGGCTAGATATCAACTCCAAATATTTGGAACGCTTGCTCTTTGAGGATTCCACAGCCAAGCCTAAGGTCGGTACCAGCAGTTGTGGCTCACCACAACAGGCTTGTACTCACTGAGAGATTTCTTCCCAAGCAGATCCTCGCTGCCTTCAACCATGTGGATGCCAACATTGACAGCATAATAAGTAACAAGAAGGACAGACACAACTTTATCAAAGCCCTTGAACACTGATATATTGCGAAGTTGTATTTGTTTTCTGTATTTGTGTTTAGCTCTGTGTTTTTATGCTGTATTTGTATTTATTTTGCATTTGTGATTGGTATTTTGTAGCATTTTGTATGTGTTCGCTGTATTTTGTAGCCTTTTGTATTTGTACACCATACTTATCTTTTCTCTAATTGCTATATGTGAACCCCTGGCGCTCGTCGCCGTGATGGGATATCGTGCTGTAACTCTACTTCACAATAAAGATTTATTTATTTAGTTTTGAGAGAGTGCGAAGGAGTGTATTGAACCGTGGAGGTTAAATTATGAGGGTATCTTCGGACTCACAGGAAGTTCCCTTGGATTGGAGAAGTGCCAATGTGCCACCAATACATAAGTGATTCTAAGAGTGAAGTTGGTAACTACAGACTGGTTAGTCTGACTCAGTGCTAGGAAAAATCTTAAGAGGCAGTGATTCAGAGTGCAATCCAAGGACATTTAGATAGATAGGACATTCTGAAGAACATACAACATGGCTTTGTTAAGGGTGAATCATGCTTAACTAACTTAGTAGGCTATTTTGTCACAGTTACTTATTAGCTGGATTTAGGGAATAATTTCTACAAAGTTTATTTGGATTTTAGCAAAGCATTTGACTGCTCCTCATGAGAAGTTACCATATAAGCTTGAACAGGTTGGGATTATTGGTATGATTCTAAGATGGATTGCTGGGTGGTTGCAGGGCAGAAAGCAGAGTTTTGTGATTAATGGATATTTTTCAGTTGGTGTAACATCAGGAGTGGTGCCCTCAGGGATCAGTTCTTGGACCACTGTTGTTTCTTATTTTCATAAATGATATTGATGAAGGGATAGAAGGCGTGATGTCAATTTGCAGATGATGTAAAGATTGGCAGAGTCATTAATGATCAGTGCCAAGCAGCACTCCTTCAGGATGACTTGAACTGACTTCAAAGGTGGTTAGAGAAGTGGCAGTTATGTTTTAATGCTGCTAACTGCAAGGTCTTACACTCAGGGAATAATAAACCAAAAATAAATTATACATTTGGTGGGGTTGAATTAAAAATGGTGGAGGAGGAAAGGGATCTGGGAGTTATAATATGGGCAGATATGAAGTTTGCTGAACAGCGTAAACAGGCAACTAGGAAAGCCCATGGTGTCTTATCGATGATTTAGCAAACATTATCCTGTAGAGATAAGGAAGTCATAATCCCACTGCATAAGGCAATTGTAACACTACATTTGGAATACTGTGTTCAAGTATACAGACCTCATCTGAAAAAAAGACATTGTGCTTTTTGAAAGGATCCAAAGACAGGCAACTCGAATGGTGACAAGGATGACCATATTTACTGCAGGGGCTCACATCTGGTAAGTATGGGCTTGGCACACCCAGGGTCCTGAGCTGGATATCAGATATCATCATTCTTCTCTTTTTTGGTGATTCCTCCTACTTCTCTCTCTCTCTCTCTCTCTCTCTCTCTCAGGGTACTCAAACCTTTTTGGCTGGTGCCGCATAAGCCCCAGACTTCCTTACACCATATAGCTAATAATAATATGAAAAAGATTGATTATGTGGGCTACAGAGCTTGCAACCAGACACCCCAGAGGCACCTTCGATTGAGGTTTATAAGGCTCTGAGAGGGATTGGTAAAATGAATGGAGGTGGAATTCTCACTGTTATAAAGAATTCCAGAACTAGTGGCCATAAATTAAAATTATGGGGGTTGAAATTTTAGATCAGATTGTAGGAAGTTTTCTTTTAACCAGCTGGAACAATTTGCCCTCGAAGTAGTCGAGGCTGACAGTTTGAATAAATTCAAAATCCAACTGGATACCTACCTGTGTGATGAGGGAAGCATATAATTTGTGTTTTATCTACTTGGTTAGGGTTTTTTTTTTTTTTTTTTGCTAGTGCAGCAAAAGCCTGTGGCTTCCTTGCACTACATGGCAAATACTATTACTAATATAAAGTATATAGTCCTTGATTATTATTTATTTTTAAGGGAGTCACTAGTAGTATTTTCTGGAGGACTGCCATATGAAGATTCAGGCAGAAGGCCAAGCTTGACTATTCAGCAAGGCAGAGCCACTACAGTTTTGGAGATGGATTATAGTATTGTGACCTTCATTACACTGTGTGAAACCCCTTGGCAGACAGGTGAGATTAACTGCACCTTTTTTTCTGTATCCTATTGTTTAGTTATGTATTCAAGTTACATACAGTTAGTGCTGGTTATCAGTAGCCAGGCTCAGAATAATGTAGGTGAAGCTTATCAAAGTGATTAGGGTTACTTATTAATGTTATAGGAGAGCTTTAAAATATCTTACCTGAGATCCATGTCAGTTTTACAATCATGTGTTTGTTTTACTCTGTTGCTCTGAGAGAAAGAGTATATTTAATTTGTTTGTAGGTAAGTTATTTGTAAAAGAATAAGAGAAGTTTACCTCAATATGATATGTATAACACTTCCATATGATACTCTTCAGAAATTAAAATGAGTACAACGTTACAATAAAAAATAACTTAAACAATTAAATCACTTGAACACAATTAAAAATCAATTTAACTCAATTAAGTAAAAAAAAAAATTAAAAGAATTTAACTTAAATATTGCGAAACGAAGCTGACAGTGCTTTTCGACCGTATGTCATGATCACAGGAATGAAAATTATGGAATTATGTGTGAGCATGAATTTTAAATGGGGATTATTTGTCTTTGCACATGCATGTAAAAGAACACGAATTGGAGATTAGGTATGGATGGTGAACATTAATAGAATTCTTATGTAATTTAAATAATTTCGATGGATTTTGAAATTAAGTCTCATATAATTACGTTGGATACTAAGTATTTTGGCCTCGTTAAATAAAAAAGTATGGTTTTTGTTAACAGCATGGACGGTTAATTCTGACACTGCTGAACGAGAAGCATAAACTGAGGATGTGTGCTGTGTGACACAAAAATTCAAAGGGAACTGCGTAGATCCTTGATAAGATGAGTCACAATCACTGCAAGAAATGTTGTATACCAAGTCATTAATTTGTGTTGCGAACGAGGAAAGGACTGAGCAATTATTCAGTATAGTGTGTAATTTCTGTATTGGTCTGGCCACAATTTTAAATTCAGTAGCTTTAAAGAATCTGTTAAGTTTGTTCCACTGTATGGAAAAGAAATAAAGTATTTTTTTTATGTTACTATTGTTGGTTGGTGTAGTTCTTTGTACTTTAGCTTTAGCTTGTACCCTAGTTCAGTTTATTGTAGTAAGGGGTTAACTCCTGTTTAAGAATCTGCTGATTCATGTCTGTATTTCTGAGTCCAAAGCAGATTCGTTCATTGAATATTTATAGGCATTGAGAAATTGATTAAAGTTTATAGACCTTTTGTAGGTGAATGGGTGACAGCTGTTATAGTGCGGAAGCATCTTGGTGTTTGCTGGTTCACAATAGATGTCAAAATTGATTTTATTCAAGTTCCGAATAAGTGTGATAAAATCCAATCCATATCGCCATGTTCACCATCCATATCTAATCTCCAATTCATGGTCTTTTACAATCATGCACAAAGACAAATAATCCCTTTTTTAAGATTCATGCTCACACATATTCTGTAATTTTCATTCCTGTGATCATGACATACAATCAAAGTTTTGTCAAGAAGGAAAATCGTTTTGCAATATTTACATTAAATTCTTTTAATTTTTTTTTACTGAATTATGTTAAATTGATTTTTAATTGTTTTCAGGTTATTTTTTAACAATGTAATATTTTAGAATTTTTAATTGTTTACAAGTTATTTTTTACTGTAACATTATATTCATTTTAATTTTTGGAGAGTATCATATTGAGGTAAACTTCTGTTATTCTTTTACAAATATCAAAATCAACTTAGAAATACATTCTAAGTTGATTTCGATATTTGAGCATCACATGAGCATCACAGCTCTGGTTTATATTATCAAAGTAGGTAAGTTATGTATATTTGGAAAGATGATCACTTAAACCATTAAATAACCTCAACAGATAACCTTTTGTTACATCACATCACATCATTTTCTTTTGGTAATGATTTTCCAAGCCTTCAGTATTATTCATTGCCTTTTACAAAATGACTGTGCTACAACTGAAAACCAAATTAAATTTCACAGCAGTAGTCCTCATTCATACTTCTTGATTTCAGATAAAAATTATAAAATTTATTTCTGACAAAATTTTTATATTTTTTTAGAAATAAAATTATCTGAAATTTTTTTTTTCTGAAAAATTTCAGATAATTTCATTTCTGACAACTTTTGTGCTAGCAGATTTATAGGTCACCATTAATACCAGGTATATCACAGCTTTTGTTCAAAATAGAATGTTTCACTCAGTCCATCCCTCCGTAACTTAAAATTCTTCAGCCAGTATTTAGATGATGTCATATCAAGCACCATTCTATGCACAAAACTCCAAAAAAAGCAAATATATAAAGTAAAAATTTATAATAATGTATAATCAAAAACAGTTAGCTTGGTGAAAGAATTCATTACTGCATGCAGATATTACCTAAATTATAATCCAGGTTTAATGCTGAGTTTGAGGGTATTGTCTTACAGTGCACTCAGAAATTTTGTTTGGAGGAACTTTATATGTTCTGCATTAGTAGCTTTTATAAGTGTCAACACATGACAGCACAATAATATAATATAAAACAAAATTGCCTTGGTGGTGTGGGGTATTTGGCCTTGACTGTTATGTGAATGACAACAAGGTGCATTTATAAATTCATGAACCTTATACAAAATATGTGGATATGGACCCCAACAGAGGAAATTTGGGTAATTGTTAGGGAGGAATTTTTCAAATAGCAAATTAAAAACAGTGATTCTAAGTTATATTTTATTTAAAATTATATGATGATTGTAGTATGTACTGTGTTCTAAAGCAACTTCTTACACGTTCCCAATTTAAAAAATAATGTAATTAATCTAGCAAAAGCTGAGTTCAGTGTTTTCACAGGTCCTGCCATTTTTTTGTGCCCTAGATCAGTGTCTAACTTCGCTAGGCATAAATGCTTACCTGAATGGTAAGCCTGGCCTCTAAGAGCTTTAACACTTGAAGGTCAAATTTTTAGGTTTAGATGTAGAAAAGTTATTTGGTTATCTTCTTGGTTTGGAGGAAGTATTTTAAAGTGTGTTTTGTTTTCTTTTCTAGGGATGTTTTAGAAGCTGCTGATAGCTTGAAGTAGGCATCATCAAAGTGGTTCTGGGTCATTTACATTATAGTTGAAATGACTGTGGATAACCACACTTCCTCCTTTATATGCTTGATCTTTTAGAGTTTTTTTACAGCTGAGTCTGACTGTTGTTCTGGCTGTTTTCTCTTTCTGATGCTGTGAGCAGCTACTAAAGTTTTTCCCAGAGTTTTAGATTAGGAATACTTATTACTGATTTACTTATGTGAGAAAGCATATCCAGAATCTCAGGCATTTTGGAAACTGGAACAAACTAAAGGCCATCATTCAATCTGTGTTTGAAAGGTTCTAGCTGCTAGGTTTCGAATTTTGATATGGCTGTGCTGAACAGTTGTAAGTGCACTTGTTTTCATCCTGCAAGAGGCAAGATTTTTTTTTAAAATTTTCATCTTAATCTGTAAACTTCTGGACCTCATCATTATGTATTTTTTGTATATTTATTCTTAACATTTTTTAAAATTCTTTTTTTATAGTGATTCCAAAGATATTAGAATCAGTACTCTAGTACTGTGTATGTATTAAAGGTTGGGAATGCAGGAGTTTTTTTTTTTTTTTTAACAAGGAGGGAAAAAAATACTTGTTGATTTGAATTTCTGCTGATTGAATTTTTGAGAAATACATAAGGAAGAGTGCCCCAAAGAATAGAAGAGATAAATGAGGAGAGAAATTATGTTCGATGAGTTTAAAGTGGAATTATGATGGATGATGAGCCCATCAAGCTCTCAGCTGCCCACATCAACGTGAGAGCTTGCACTTGATCATCACGCAACATAACGGCAACCCCCAAGGCAGAATGTGCTGGTCCCACAAGAACTAGTAGTTGTTGGTGACTCTGTTGTCAGGGAAACGGGGAACATTGTAAAAAGGATAAGTGGAACAGGACCAGGGGCAAAGGTTGATGACGTTGTAGAGCAGATATCATCTTTTAAGGGCACAAAAGGTGATATTATTGTACACATTGGCACTAATGATATTAAGAGTAGGAGCCCGGCGGAATTACTTAACAAGTACAGGTCACTGTTGAAAAAACGCCGTGAATTAGGGTTGAATTTGAAAGTGTCTTCAATTCTGCCCAGACACGATAGGAGGGAGTATATGATAAGAGCCTTGTCGATTAATTCGGCCCTGGAAAGATTGTGCAAGGCTTGAAGGGTATAATTTTTTTCAGCCTGGTCTGTACTTGTTAACAGGAGAAACTGCTTCTACAGGGATGGGATACACTTAAATAGAAAGGGTGCAAGAATATTTGCTGATGCTATCTAGGCAGTGTTGGGTGGGTCGGAAAATTGCTAGCTTGGGGGGGGGGATATAAGGACTAATAGATTAAGAGTAGCCACGTGCAGAGGTGAAAGTGATTCTTGCATTACTTCTATTGGAATGAGCAGCAGCCTGAAAAACGAGATGCAGGGTATTTCAGAGACTGCTGGGAGTCATTGCGGTACAAGTAAATACATGGGTTGTGTTAGGGTAGCTAAGAATAGGAACAGGTGCTTGTATACTTGCCTGTACACCAATGCTAGGAGTTTGGTAAATAGATTTGATGAATTTGAGATATTGCCCAAAACATCAAAGGCAGATATTGTTGGGATATCAGAGATGTGGTGTCACACAGTTATAATGAATGCAGAACTGGAATTTGGGGAGTACAATGTACAGAAAGGATAGACAGGATAGGAAGGGAGGAGGAATTATGTTATTAGTTAAGAAACACAAAATCCAAGGAAGTGAAGCCAGTCGACATTGCTGGACAGTGCAGTGTCGAGTCAGTTTGGTGTGACATAAGCATTCGGAGATCAAAATTGAGAGTAGGAGTGTGCTATAGGCCTAATGACTCTGATGAGTGCCAGTAAATCAGAGAGTCTTATAATGGGGGATTTTAATTTCCCAGATATTGACTGGAATTTGTGGGTTGGTCACTGTAGTCACCTTCATGAAAGCAAAATCCTTTCCTTTACTCTTGATAATAGTTATATCCTTAAGTAAATCCCACATCAATACACTGTGATCACCATCACCTAGTGGTTCTTTTATCTGCATATTCTTAATGCACAATCACTGGTGATAGTCATATCAAGAATATTACTCTCTCTTGTTGCCTCTCTAATATGCTACTGCCGAAAACAGTCATCTAGTAAATTCAGAAAAGTTTTTTGGTAGTTTGTGAGTTACCAACACACAATTTCCAGTAAATATCTAGAAAGTTAAAATCCCCCACGGTAAGACTTTCTGATTTACTGGCCTACTCTGTTTCTTTGTACAGTTGTTCATTGTACTCATTAGAGTCATTAGTCCTATAACACACTCCTACTCCCAGTTTTGCTTTACCAGTGCTTATATCACACCAACCTGACTGAACATTGCACTGACCACCCATTCCTCACTAAAATTCTGCATTGCTCATGTCTCAGTGACACCATCACACAGACATAAGTGATATTTCTGATATTTCCACAATGTCTGCATTTGATGACTTTCCCAAATTCATCAAATTTATTTACTATGCTCCTAAAATTGGCATACAATCCTGTGGGGCATAAAAGGGTGCTCTTATCAATAAAAGCTTCAGTTCTGCAAATTACAATCTGTTGAGACTACCTACAAGGAGATCTGAATGAAGTGCTTAAGGATTTGAGTTGGCTAGATGCTGATGGCAACCATCTTGTTCATGCAACACACATGAAGGGGCATATATTTAAATTGAGGAAAGATGATTACAGGATAGATGTTCAGAAATTTGCCTTCAGCCAGCAGAAAGTTGATTGTTGGAAAAAACTTATCCTGATTGCTATAAAAGGTGATAAAGTCAATAGTAAAGGAAGGTTATTAGGTTATATTTCAGTGCAGCCATTGAAATAATTTTGAAAAATTATTGAAAATTAAATGCAATTAAACTTACAGTGATTTATATGGCTTTCAAATTGTAATTGTTATTTAGAGAATTAATAAAATTGTAAAAGTTATTGGAGAACTTTCTGAGCTAAGTAACTTTGATTTAACTGAGCCTAATATTTACAGGAAAACAAAAACTTGTTTTGCAAAACTATAAGAAATTCCTTGGACATTTTTTTTCCTACCTAGAAGTTGCATGTTTATTATTTATGTTCTCATAAGTTCTATAATTTATTTTTTATACTTTTTGTGTTAATTTTTTTATTAATAATTAAGGGTTTTTAATTTTTGAAATTAGTCTTTTATACAGGGTGTCTCAAAAATATTGGCACAAACGTTTAGGGGAGGTAGGTAACATCTAAAGGAATGTGAATCGCATAGGAACCCATAACCGGAAAAGTCACCGTAAGTCGGTACACAGCGCTGTTCATCAGTTCGCGAGAGGGAAAATTTCTGGTTTACTCATTCAAGCAGTAGTCGCCGCACAAAGAGCATGCATCGATATACGAACTGTGAGCTGGCAGACATGCACCTAGTGTATGGATTAGCAGAGGGACCACACGGTGTGCACCCCCGTGCTGCACAACATTGCTTCGCAATAAATGTGTGGGCAGGTATGGTTGGTGACTGCTTAGTTGGCCCATACCTGTTACCATCCCGCATGAACTCTGCTAAATATCGGATTTTTCTTGAACAAGTTCTACCAGGGTTACTTGATGATGTTCCAGCAAATGTAAGATGCAACATTTGGTTTCAACATGACGGGGTGCTTGCCCATTATGAAAGGTGTGTTCGTGACCATTTGAACAAGCGTTTTGGGCGTCGATGGATTGGCCCTGGTGGACCTGTTGCCTGGCCTCCACGCTCACCTGATTTATCGCCTTGATTTCTTTCTGTGGGGGGGCCCTCAAATCTATCGTGTATGAATCGCCTGTGGAGACAGAAATGGATCTCGTGGCGAGACTCGTCTGCGCTGCTGCTACTGTCAAAGAAACTCCAGGTGTGTTCGACGACCGTGTCCGCCAATCCATGCTGCGTCGGTGTCACGCATGCATCACGTCTCATGGTAGAACCTTTGAGCATCTGTTGCAACATCATGAAATGCATCCATCTTGTACTCCATTGTTAATATTATGTCAAATAAATGTTTGCCACTAATTACTGTCTTGTGTCATTTCTGCTTCTTGTGCCTCTGCTACTAATTTCCTGTGACGTAGTAGTAATAGTAGTAGTGGCGGCATGTGATGAGCTTATGCAGCATCAGCCAAAAAAAAAAATCGCACCATTCCCTCCAAATGCCTGTCCAGTTCCTCCTTAAATTTATTCAACCTATCAACTTCCACAATGACAGATGGAAGTTTGTTCCAGCAATTAACCACCCGCTGGCTAAAGGAAAATTTCCGCACATCTATTCTACATCTGTCTTTTCTTAATTTGAATTTCGTTTCCAGTTATGGGTTCCTATGCAATTCACATTCCTTTAGATGTTACCTACCTCCCCTAAATGTTTGTACCAATATTTTTGAGACACCCTGTATAGCTTTTTAAACATAGTAATGAAAAGGTTAAATTTATGTTGTAATAAAGCACATAGTTCTTAAAAATGCTATCCCAGTAACAAAGCTTAAATGGTTGTTTCTAATTAGATTATCATGATCCCTATGCTATTGTTGTTCTCTTGGAAAAAGATTTAGTTTTGGTGGATCTCACAAGTCCAGGGTAAGTAACTTTCAGATGTTGATTTAACCAGTAATTGGATAAATTCTTGTATAGCATACTGTTGATAATTATTAAAACAATATTCCAGTTAAACATAATATTTAATTTAGTTTTTTTTTTTTTCCTGCTTACAGGCTTCATTCATTTCAGTATGATTAAATGTAGTAATCTCTGGTTGGGGATGTGGGAATGGAATAGTGGAGTTTTCTAACTGGCACACAAAACCATCTGAGGGTATTTGGGAAGGAGTGGTTTGCCGTTTAGAAGGCTCCTTTTTTTTTTTTTGAGTAGAGATCTAGTGTTCACATGAATGATAATAAACTTGCTCTATAGACTATAAATTATTTAAGGGCAAAGGACTCTTGTTAAGAGGTAGAATGACTAACATGTAGGTTAGTGCAAAAGCATCATTTTAATGTAGCCATCTACCAAAGTAGTTAAATTAATTAAATTGGCATTGTTTTGGTTATGTCTCATATTGTGAATGCCTTCACGAGTTGCCATGGTATTGTACTACCTCGAATAAATAACACTTCACCAGTGGAGAAGACTACTGTTATTTATTCTCAGTGGATACCACCACCACCCAGACGGCACCGTTTTAAAGCTTGTTGGCTTCTCTTCGGTGGGTGGGCAGGTACCCTGGTGTTGCAATAGTGACAACCCAGTTATGAAGTACAACTTCACAATAGTCTACATCACTTTATAGTCTATATCACTGCACACCATCAGGCATCTCTCATATTGCGAAGTTATATTTCATAACTGGGTTGTCGCTATTGCAACACCAGGGTACCTGCCCACCCACCGAAGAGAAGCCAACAAGTTTTGAAACGGTGACGTCTGGGTGGTGGTATCCACTGAGAATAAATAACGGTAGTCTTCTCCACTGGTGAAATGTTATTTATTCGAGGTAGTACAATACCATGGCAACTCATTGTGAAGGCATTTACAATATGAGATATAACCGAAACGATGCCAATTTAATTAATTAATTTAATTACTTTGGTAGATGGCTACGTTAAAATGATGCTTTTGCACTAAACTACATGTTAGCTTGCTCTATAGTTATATCTAGGGCTTCTTTAATGTCATTAACTTACAAATGTTAGTAGAGGGATTTGAATATAATATGGAAATGAGTGATTTGTTTCAAAAATTAATCCATGGGCTGGATTAGTAATGGTTAGGTTAATCTTGCTTAACAAGCATTGAATCTTTTCAAGAAGAGGGATGTTGATGAACAAACATTTAACATCAAAGATCTACAACTTCTATTCGAATTAGCAGCAACCTGGAAAACAAGATGCAGGGGATTTCAGAGACTGCTGGGAGTCATCGTAGAACAAGTAAATGCATGGGCTGTGTTAGGGTTGCTAAGAATAAGAACAGGTGCATGTATACTTGCATGTACACCAATGCTAGGAGTTTAGGAAATAAATTTAATGAATTTGAGGTGTTGGTCAAAACATCAAAGGCAGATATTGTTGGGATATCAGAGACGTGGTGTCACACAGAGATAAGGAATGCAGAATTGGAATTTGAGAAGTACAATGTGTACAGAAAGGATAGACAGGTTAGGAAGGGAGGAGGAGTTATGGTATTAGTTAAGAAACACAAAATCTAAGGAAGTGTTGCCAGTTGACATGATGGAGTCAGTTTGGGTGACATAAGTTTATCTGATATAAGTCTGATTTACAGTAGCTGTCATTCATGATTAGGAGTAGATCATAGAGTGCTAGTCTGATTGGTACTGGCAAACACAGTATTTGGAGAGACTGCAGCAAAGGTTCTTGCAGTTGCATACAACTGACAAATATATACAAATATATTATTAGTATAGTTTATATTTAAATACTTTATAATGTAAAAAGATATTAACCACTTAGGCAGAATTGTGGATAATGATATTATGATTAGTAGTGGCATTGATGCATTCAAGGATGTACATTCATAGAAGTTACCAGACTTATTATATCAAATAAGATATATTGTTCAAGGCTTAGACCTAAATGGATGTCACATGAACCGATGAAACTTATTGTGGAGAACTAAAATGCATGGTATGCTTATAAATTATCAGGTGATACAGAAACCTATAGTAGACATAAATTAGCCTGTGGCTAAGTTATGAAGGAGGTTAGGCAACCTAAGACAGATTATGAATCTTAGTCTCTGGCAAAGAAATGCAGAAAAGGAAGGTTCTTTGCAGGGTAGACATGTGGAAATTTTCTTCCAGCCAGTGGGTAATCAATTATTGGAGCGAACTTCTATCCGCTGTTGTATAAGTGGGTAGTTTGAATAAATTCAAGGGAAAAACTAGACAGACTATAGGGGATGGACAGATGATATGGAAAGTTTTTTTTTTTTTTTTTTTTTAATAACTGATACTGTATAAATGTGCTTTCTTGTATTGTTGCCACTACTAATACTATTCTGGGATTATTGTCGTCAATTTGCAGTACCTTGCATATACTAATGTTAAACCTCAATTGCCAATTCTCAGTCCATCTGCCTAATTTTTTTAGATCCTGCTGCAGTAGTAGTAGTATCCTTTAATTCTTGTCATTAACCACCCTGCCAACCATTTTATCATCTGAAAACTCAGACAATAAGCTTGATATGCTTTTGTCAATATCGTTAATAAATATAAGGTCTTGCACAGAACCTTGATGGAGTCTGCCAATGACATTAAACCAAGAAGAGCAGCACTCGTTTCTATTTTTACTCTGTTTTTTGCCACTCAACCATCCCTTTATCCATAGCAGGAACTTGACCTTAATGACACACTGCCCCTAGTTTGGGTGGAACTCTTTCATATGGAACAATGTCAAATGCTTTACTGAAATCTAAATAAGATGTCAAAATTGTTTGCATCCAGTTTCTTTGTTACATCATAGTACCTAATCAGATTGATCACACAGGATTCCATTCCTGTTAAGGTGCTCCTGCGTGACTTCTTTAACCGCTGATTCCATTGCTTTTCCTGTTATTGGAACAAAAATAAAGCTTACAGGCCTCTTTGCTCACATCACCCTTTGTACTCCCTTTGTGAATAGGAGAGACATTTTCATACCTCCAATCTATAGGAATCGCCTGCAGACTCCAGGATGCTCTCATAATTATGGCCAATTGTTTGCTTGCCTCTTTTATCCTTTTTTTTTTTTTTTTTTAATATAAAGAAAGGATGGTTTCAGGGTAGATATGCAGAAATTTGCTTTCAGCCAACAGGTAATTGATTATTGGAATAAACTTCTATCTAGTGTTGTAGAAGTTGGTAATTTGAATAAATTCAACTAAGAACTAGATAGACTGTTATACTAAATGGAGAAGTGATATGGAAAGTGGTTGTTTTTTTTGCTTTTTTTTTTGTTTAAACTGGTTAACTGATACTATATAAACTTGCTTTCTTGCATTGTTGCCATTATGGTGCCTTTTTTACTTTTAGCTTCAGCAATTACTCTTCCACTTTCTTCTCAGTTTTAACAAAATCCTTGTAGCTCCCCATTAAAACTTGGTACACTTCTGATGTTCCCATTTGTAAAAACTTCACGCATGAAGCTAAATGCAAAATATTTATTTAGTTAGAAAAAAGGCCTTGAGCTTTCAGCTGCATATCATTATATACTTTACAGTAATGACTGACAAACTGGTTTAAGTTAAACTTTATTAAAATAAATACTGAAGTAAGAATGGAGTTTTCTAATTGCAGTTATCCCCCTGATGTTCTGGATAGGTGTGAGTGGCAAGCTCATGATTTTGTCACTCGATCAAATCCTCCTCACAATACTGAGTTTCTCTATTGCCTACATCCCTTATTATCTGGTCACATTGGAGCATCTCGCTAGAATTTTACCCTCTTACCATATACAGTGTGTGCAACTCCGTAGTAGGAAATTTCATTCCACTATTTCCAGAGTGAAAACACCTATTCCTCCTTTTTTTATGGAGCGGTTCCGTTTACTGCATTACATGTCCAGATTGTGGGATGTGTTATGTTGGTGAGACTGCTGGGAGGTTAAAAGATTGTTTCAGAACATGAGGTGGCTCTCTGCACCACTAACTTTGACCCCTTTGCTGTTGCTGAACATTTTTGGGGTGAGCAACATAACCTTGATCCCCGATGCGACATTGAAACTATCGACTATTCACATGACTGCTGTCAGCACTCATGGCTTAAAGCACTGCACATAGTCAGCTGTAACAGTACTATGAATCATAATAGCAGAGCGCACATGCACCCCATTATGGAGTTTGCCATATTGCAGTGTGATAAGTGCGGGCATTCCTTATGAATGCTTAATACTGCGTTACCGGCACCAGAGTTGTGATTAGCATTAGTAGAGGCATTTGATGCAAGAAAGCAAGCTTATGCAGCATCAGCCAAAAAAAAAAAAAAAAAAAAAACACTTCCACTTCACCCCTCTGTTCGTTCAAAATACCTGTCCAGCTGAGCCTTAAACTTATTTAGGCTATCAACTTCCACGACAAGGGATTAAAGTCTGTTCCACCAACTAACCACCCGCTGGCTAAAGTCAAATTTCCGCACGTCTATCCTACATCTGTCTTTCCTCAATTTGAATTTATGCCCTCTCAGGTGATTATTCTGAGCGAGAGGAAGAATCCCATCAGCATTGAGCATGCTCAAACCATTCAAGGCTTTATACACCTCTATCAGATCACCTCGCTGGTGCCTAGTCTCCAGACACTGTAATTTGCAAAACTTAAGCCTTTCTTCGTAAGAGCACCCTTTGTTCCATTCACTAATCTTGTTGCCCTTCTCTGTACTCGTTCCAGCAGCTCTACATCCTTCTTGAAATGAGGCCTCCAGACCTGTATACAGTACTCTAGGTGTGGCCTGACCATTGCCTTATACAAGGGAATAATCACATTCTTATCCCTGCTAGAAAAATTCCTATATATCATTGACAATACACCCATGAGCTACTCTTGCAGCCTGTCTGCACTGCTCAGAGAACTTCATATCTGGCTGCACAACCACCCCCAGGTCCCTTTCATTCTTTACCACTGTCAGTGTAGTACCACAGAGTTGATACGTTGCTCTGGGGTTGCTGTTTCCCATGTGTAGTACTTTACATTTGTCAATGTTAAACTTCATTTGCCACCTCTCAGCCCATCTGCTTAACCTTTCCAGATCCTGTTGCAGCAGCATAGTGTCAGTAGTGTCCTTGACAACCCTGCCTACCTTTGTATCGTCTGCAAACTTCGACATTAAGCTTGATATACCATCATCAATATCATTTATGAATACAGAAAACAATAATGGACCCAACACTGAGCCCTGAGGGACTCCACTAATAACATTAGTCCACGACGAGCAGTGTCCATTGATTACCACTCTCTGTCTTCTCGACCTCAGCCACCCCTTTATCCACAGCAGCAATTTGCCTCCAATGTCACACTGCTCCAATTTGTGCAGCAGTCTTCCATGTGCAACAGTATCAAAAGCCTTTCTAAGATCCAAGTATATAATATCAAAGTTATTCTCTGCATCCAGTTCCTTCGTGACTGCATCATAGTATCCAATCAAATTGGTCAGGCAAGACTTCCCCTTAACAAAACCATGCTGTGTCCAAGCTATAACTGAAGTCTTGTCTAAATGATCCTGCAGTCATTCTTTAACTAGTGCCTCCATTAATTTTCCGGGAACAGAAGCTAAACTCACAGGTCTATAATTACTTGTGTCAGCCTTTGATCCTCCTTTGTGAATTGGGGTCACATTTGCACATCTCCAGTCTGTGGGTACCTCCCCTGAGTCCAAGGAAGCTCTCATAATTATGGCTAAGGGTTTGCTTACTTCCTCTACTGCCTCCTTTAATATAACTGGATAGATCCCATCCACCCCGGGTGCCTTTCTTGTGTTTATCTTCAACAATTTCTCCTCCACTTTACTCTCAGTTATTACAAGATTCTCTAGCTTACTGCTAGAGTTGAATACACCTCTGGCTTTTCCCTCGCTAAATAACTCCTCATGTGTGAATGTCGATGCAAAATATTCATTTAGTTTGTTAGCTACCTGAGCAGGATCATCAACGGTTGACCCATCGATATCAAGTGGACCAATCTGATTCATCCCCTTCCTTCTAGAGTTTACATAAATAAAGAACTCTTTGCTGTTTTTCTTTGCATCCCTTGCCAAAGATTTCTCGTAATCTGCCTTAGCCTGCCTAACCTCCTTTGTAATTTGGTTACAGATCAACTTGTATCTATCATAGGCTTCTGTGTCATGTGTTAATTTGTATGTATCCCATGCATGTTTCTTCTCTGCCGTATGCCTCATCAGTTCATCTGACATCCATTTAGGTCTAAACCTTGAACAATATTTCTTAGTTGGTATGTAAAGCCTAGTAGCTTCCAAGATAAGTTCTTTGAATGCTTTCCATTTTGCATTTGCTGTTGGTAACATCATCAGTTGGTCCCACTGTATAGAATTTAAATACTGTCTCAGTCCATCGTAGTCGCCTTTACAAAAGCAATAACCCTCCCCTTTACCCCTAATGGTAGTTACCTCTTTGAGTAAATCCCACTTCAGCACACTGTGATCACTTCCACCTAGTGGTTCATTTATCTGCAGATTCTTAGTGCATGAAGAATCACTGCTGATAATCAAATCAAGAGTATTCCTCCCTCTAGTTGCCTCCCGAACATGCTGATGTAGAAAACAATCGTCCAATAAATCCACAAAAGCCTTGCTAGTGTGTGAGTGACCAGCCCCCAAATTCCAGTCAATATCTGGGAAATTAAAATCTCCCATTATAAGACTCTCTGATTTACTGGCCCACTCTATTTCTCTGTACAGTTTCTTGTTATACTGATCAGAGTCATTAGGCCTATAGCACACTCCTACTCTCAATTTTGATCTCCCAATGCTTATGTCACACAAAACTGACTCGACACTGCACTGTCCAGCGATGTCCACTGGCTTCACTTCCTTGGATTTTATGTATTTCTTAACTAATAGCATAACCCCTCCTCCCTTCCTATCCAGTCTATCCTTTCTGTAGACGTTGTACTCCCCAAATTCCAGTTCTGCATTGCTTATATCTGTGTGACACCACGTCTCTGATATCCCAACAATATCTGCCTTTGATGTTTTGAGCAATACCTCAAATTTATTTACTAAACTCCTAGCATTGGTGTACACGCAAGTATACATGCACTTATTTCTATTCTTAGCTACCCTAACACAACCCATGTGTTTACTTGTACCGCAATGACTCCCAGCAGTCTCTGAAATATCCTGCATCTTGTTTTTCAGGCTTCTGCTCATTCCAATAGACGCAGTGCAAGAATCTCTTTCACCTCTGCCAGTGGCTACTGTTAATCTATTTGTCTTGATACCTCGATTCGGGCTTCTAAATGGTTCCTGATCCATTTTCCAAGGATCTTTAACAGCGGGTTCAGGACGCATATTCCTCTGTAATTTGAACAGCTTTTCCGATCGCCCTTCTTATAAATTGATGTAATATATCCTGTTATCATTTCTTTCGGTATTTTTTCTCATCTCAGTATACTATTTAACAGTTTTTGTATCAGAACAGCCACTCCTCTTCCTCCATATTTCAGATATGGAGGAAGAGGAGTGGTTCAGTCAGTTCCATGTAAACTTCTCCAGGTCCAGGTGATTTGCCATTCCTTCCTTCCTTTAGCAGGAGTTCCACTTCCCTAACAGAAACTTTTAAGCCCGAGTCTTCTACACCAAAATCCTCCATCGTCTTGAACTCTTCCCGGTCTTCTTTTAAAAGTCCTTCGTAGTACTCCGTCCAGTCTTTCAAAGGTATTAATTGCAAACCAGCATTGTGTTTATTCTGTTTTCTCAAGTCTTTAAGGACCTTCCATGATTCCGCTGATTGCTTGAAGCCCAATTTGCTATTAATAGTTGCGCATTTCCTTTCCCATTCTTCATTTTTTGCTTCTACTACCAACCGATTGGCTATTTTCTTTTTTTAAACATAAATGTTCCTATATGCATCATTCCTATCACCCAGCCATTTCTGATATGCAAATTTCTTTTCCTCTACAGCAGCTCTTACTTTCTCTGTAATCTAGGTCTTTTTTGGTCCTTGGTTCTTCTTTTTGCCTAGGATTTCATGAGCTATTTTTTTAACAGTATTTTTTAACTATGTATATAAAGTGCTTAGCATCATAATACACAGCCATTTCTGAATAAACAGAAAATTTTTAAGGTGGCATCGTTTTAGGTTATATCTCATATTGTGAATACCTTCACAACGAGTTGCCATGATATTGCACTACTTCGAATAAGTAACGCTTCACCTAAGGAGAAGACTAGTGTTACTTATTCTCAGATAGGTACCACCACCCAGACAGCACTGTTTCAGGGCTATTTGGCCCTTCGTCAGTGAGTGGGTAGGTACCCAAGTGATTCAATGATGGCAAAAACAGTTATGAAGTATAACTCCACAATATGAGAGATGCCTGATGGTGTATGATGTATTTAGACTAAGGCGCATTTAGGGCTAGAGCCTCAAGCTGCGAACAAATTTAGACTATGTATATAAAGTGCTTAGCATCATAATACACAGCCATTTCTGAATAAACAGAAAATTTTTAAGGTGGCATCGTTTTAGCAGCTTGAGGCTCTAGCCCTAAATGCGCCTTAGTCTAAATACATCATACACCATCAGGCATCTCTCATATTGTGGAGTTATACTTCATAACTGTTTTTGCCATCATTGCATCACTTGGGTACCTACCCACTCACTGACGAAGGGCCAAATAGCCCTGAAACAGTGCTGTCTGGGTGGTGGTACCTATCTGAGAATAAGTAACACTAGTCTTCTCCTTAGGTGAAGCGTTACTTATTCGAAGTAGTGCAATATCATGGCAACTCGTTGTGAAGGTATTCACAATATGAGATATAACCTAAAACGATGCCACCTTAAAAATTTTCTGTTTATTCAGAAATGGCTGTGTATTATGATGCTAAGCACTTTATATACATAGTCTAAATTTGTTCGCAGCTTGAGGCTCTAGCCCTAAATGCGCCTTAGTCAGTATTTTTTAAATATTCGTAGATTTCTTCAGTATTACCTTTTATCTCTATGTTAATTGCAGCATCCGGTCTCTGGGTGAAGTTGTTTCTAATGCTGTCGTCCTGGAGTAGGTCAATGTTAAATTGATCCACTTGTAGCATTTCTCCTTCCCTGCATTGTTGGTTGTCCACACATATTTTATTAATCCAGTTCCACCTCAGTGTTGTTTTAACAAGAAAATGATCAGATCCACATTCAGCTCCTCTATAAACTCTGACATCTTTCAATACATAGGTCCCTGAATGTTTTGAAATAATGTAATCCATAACTGATCTAATTTGTCTTGTCTCCTGTGACCAAGTATATTTATGGATATCCTTGTGTTGGAAAATGTGTTGTTTATTCTCAAGTCAAACTGTTCACAAAGATTGCATAGTCTATCTCTGTTGTCATTCCTCTCTTTCTCTCCAAATCTTCGAATAACTTTGCTATTTTGTTCAGTTCCTACTCTTGCATTGAAATCTCCCATTAGAAATATCTCTTTGTTCTTAGGAATTTTTTCTATTAGTTCTCTCAGATCCTCCCAACATTCATCCTTCAAGGTATCGGCGGTGTCATTAGTCGGGGCATATATTCCCAAACTACATATTTCTCTCCCGTACATTTTCAGTTCCAATGAGATCATTCTTTCATTAATAAATTGCCAGTTTTTGATGTTGTGTCTCAATTTCTTTTTAACAGCAATAGAAACTCCTGTTCTTGCTCTTTCACTCTTATCAACTCCACTCCAAAAATGGTAGTATTCTCCCATTATTTCCTTTCCACATCCCTTTTTCTTTGTCTCTGATAACACAACGATGTCTAACTTGAATTTTTGCAGTTCATCCGAAAGAAAGTTTCTTTTAGTTGAAAGGCCTTGAATATTCCAGCATCCCAAAATCATAGTCCTTTTCCGTTTGCCGAGTCGTTTCCGAAAGTGCAGTCCATTTTCATTTTCACTTGTAGGTCGTTTAGCATTTGTGTATTTTTTTACACTGAATGAGGAGCTAGCCCGTTGCAGCAACCCCCAACCTGGAGGGCCAGGGTATCTCTCTTAGTCTGGCCCCTACCCTTTGACGTGTCCGGCTTGGGAGGCCCTACTAGTAGCTAAGCTACCGCTGACTTAGCTCTCCGGGTCATCGGGACATGCAAGCTCCCCCACCGCGACAAGGTGGAGAATACCATTGGGGAGACTTATTTTCCCTCAAATTTAAAATATCCCGCGGCACCCCCTATGAGTTTGCTGCAGTGCCCTGGTGCACTGCAGCGCACAGTTTGGGAACCAGGGAGTTATGCCATTTATATCTAATATAGTCGTTGTTGTTCATCTTGTAGTTTGTCACATGATAATCTAATCATAGTTTGTCACATGATATTCTAACAAGAATCAGGAATGAAGTATCTTTGTCGGGAGATGTTGAATCAATATCTCTATTTTACTGAGGCTACTGACCTAAGCAACAAATTTGTCTGATGCTCATCATTGCAGTGACTTTCTCTTCTTTTACCAGTTTTTCCATTATAACATAACAAACAGTACACTCTTCATCTCCCCCAAGTGTATATATATATATACAGATTACTATCTGGCCATTATGCAGTTGAAGATTTAATGTTTGACAGACTCTGTCAGCCTCTATCATGGAAGAGATAACTATCTCTGCTTTTGGCAAGTAGTAGAATGAAGAATTTTGTCAAATCATGCTTTAATTAAAGCGGTAGATATTATTAATCAGCTTTTAGTGAGGGTTGCTTTGTGGTTTGTAGGTAATCCTTATAGTTGAAAGTTAAAAGGATGTGTGCTAGGTGAGCATTTTGCTCCCACATTTTAATATCATAAAAGAGATGTGGATATTTCTGCTATAAATATTAGTAAGAAGTAATTTCACATGTCTGTTTCTGATATTTTGTAGTTATAATTACATTTAAGAAATTAAAAAAAAAGGAAAAAAAAAAGCAATTGTAGCAGGTAAGGGATTCATATCTAGCAGTATTGAATTCAGCAGCATGGTTAATGTTAACCTGAAGTAGCTGGCTAATGTTGCCATGCTGCTGTATGTATTTTATTATTAGTAGTAGTACTACTGCTACTACTACTGTTATTATTAATGTATCTTCCCTATTTATTTTTAAAAATATATATGTTTTTTTGCATTTCAGTTATCCAAAATTTCAGAATCCATATCCTATGGATATTCACAAATCTCCAGTTACATTTTGTTCTTATATTGCTGATTGTCCAGATGATCTGCTTCCAGCTTTATATTCATTGGGATCTGTTGGTGCAAAGTCACAAAGCTGTTCTGAAAAGGTATTTCGTACTTCAAAGTATATTTTTGGTTAAATAAATTTAAATATCTATTTTGTTACTTTTATGAAAAATTAATATCCAACGCATTTTGTGATAATTATAAGTAGTTTTTTTTTTAATTTATTAGTGTTATTATTATTCCTAATAAGCTACATAAATTCAAAAAATTATAATTTGAGAATAAAGAGACAATTTTGCATATTACTTGTGGTATTTATAGTTTTTCTTTATATAATTACACTGGAGTGGCCATATTGGATACTTTTTACACTAAACAAAAAAAACTAAATAAAAATGACAAATGAAAATATCTTTTAGAGTAGTAATAATGTGAGTTTTAGTGTTCTTTTAGTAGTTTTGATCTGCATCATTGATTGTGATAGAATTTCAGAAGTGTGGATTTAAAAAAATGCGATCTCTTGCCTCTAATGTACAAAGTGGCCTACCATACCTTCTCATGTAGTTTTTCTCATTGAAAATCAGAGTCATAGTTTGGATGATAAATTTATTATATTTTTGAATAAAAATTTAAAAAATAACAAAATAAACAATTGCCTTTATATCAAATTAATAATTACTTTATTCTTGCTTTCTACAAAATATATATTGAATTTTGTGCAGACTACATTGAAAACTTTCTTGTAATTTTGTATTTTGGCACACTGTTACATCATTGCAATGAAAAAAAAAAAACTTTTTTACTGTTTGCAAATTTGCTGCTAACCTTACTTGCAAATATGCTTTCAAGAAACTGCTGCTATCAAGATGTAATTAAATGGACACAAGCTAATCTGAATGAAAATAAAATTACTCAACGAGAGCAATACTCACAGAGGGAAGTACAACAGCAATGAATCCTGCAAGGACAGGCAGAACTGCAGTCAGAACGAGGCAAGGACATGACATCCATGCGCAAACCCTAAAGCAAATTCTGACACTTGCTCCAAGAAAAATAATACAATGGAAAGTTTTGGTGAAACACAATAATCAGCATGGGTTTGTTAAGGGGAAGTCTTGTCTGACTAATTTGATTGGATATTATGATGTAGTCACAACGGAACTGGATGCAAAGAATAACTTTATCATATATTTGGATCTTAAAAATGCCTTTGATACTGTTGCACATGGAAGACTGCTACACAAATTGGAGCAGTGTGGCATTGGAGGCAAATTGCTGCTATGGATAAAGGGATGGTTGAGGGGGAGAAGACAGAGTGGTAATCAATGGACACTGCTCTTCGTGGACTAATGTTATTAGTGGAGTCCCTCAGGGTTCAGTGTTGGGTACAACAAAATATTAATAAAATGCAAATAAAAATGAAAACAGTATAGCTGTCATCAGATATGGGGGGAAACAGTTTTAGTAAAAGGTCTAATATAGGTAATGCAAAAATGCTTGATCTGATTTTCAGCAGAAATAAATATTGATACATGATCAGGTATTTCATTAGGGGACTACACTTGATCAGGTATTTCATTAGGGGACTACACTTGATCAGGTATTTCATTAGGGGACTACACTTGATTAGGTATTTCATTAGGGGACTACACTTGATCATGGATAAGGAACTGCGTTTCTATACTTGTCCATAGTAGTAGAAAAAAAGTGAAACGCCAAAAAGGAAGGATATGAAATTTAGCTCTTTTTAATACAGTATGGACAAGGTAGTCCCAATGCAGTGTAATTTATTTAGGTAAAAATAAGTATTGAGTTGGGATAAAAATGGTTAATATCAATATGTTTAATATAAGCATAGAGTTGGGATAAAAATGGTTAATATCAATATGTTTAATATAAATATGTGGAATTTAGTGTAGGATTTAATTTTGTATAGATAAGAAATCAGTGTATTTTAAAAATAAATTTGGAACAAGCAAATGGTATAAGGGTGAGGTATTAAATTGAGGATGGGGAAGGGAAAAGGAGTATTTTAAATAAATAAAGATGAAAAATAGCAATAGAAGTAGGATAGTAGGAAAGTTTGTTTCACCCACATATTACATAGCCCATGAAACAAACATTCCTATTATCCTACTTCTATTGCTATTTTTCATCTTTATTTATTTAAAATACTCATTTTCCCTTCCCCATCCTCAATTTAATACCTCACCCTTATACCATTTGCTTGTTTCAAATGTATTTTTAAAATACACTGATTTCTTATCTATACAAAATTAAATCCAATCCTAAATTCCACATATTTATATTAAACATAATGATATTAACCATTTTTATCCCAACTCAATGCTTTTTTTTACCTAAATAAATTACAGTGTTGGGACTACCTTGTCCATAATTTCATTCCATTCCTTTTTGGCCTTTCACTTTTTTTCTACTACTATGGAGAGGTATAAAAACTCAGTTCTTGATACATGGTCAGGTGTAGTCGCCTGATGAAATACCTGATCATGTATCAATATTTATTTGGTTATTTTTGGTTATTTGGTTTTTTTTTTTTTATTAGCATTAGCAACTAAGGCCATATTGCTCCGGGATATGCGGTGGTCATTCCCTGACCTTTCCGCATACTCCGTATTTGGTGGTGACAGGGCTCGAACCCCGGTCTAATCAAGAAGCATGTGCTACGCACTGCTGCTCCTTCCCACCTGGCTACGGAGGCGCCTCAATATTTATTTCTGCTGACAATCAGATCAAGCATTTTTGCATTATCTATATTAGACCTTTTACTAAAATTGTTTTCCCCCAATATCTGATGACAGCTATACTGTTTTCATTTTTATTTGCATTTTATTAATATTTTGTTGTACTAATTTTACTTTACAGTTCCCCCACTTTATATTGGCTTGGCAGTTCAGCCCATAATTTACTTAATTCATCATAACCTCTAGGATATTAACATTCTTTCACCTTTCACTACTCTACTTTCCTCGCCCTTGTAGTTACTGGCACCTCGTGTAACTTTCACATCCATCCATATATATATATATATATATATATATATATATATATATGGTCTAACAAACCATAATATGGTTTGGTTTTCAGGGTAAGTGAACCCTTTCTTCAGCAAGTGAAGAAGGGGTTTGTTTACCCTGAAAGCTATGAATTAATCTTAGTTATTAAAAATCTAGTTATTGTCTCTACTGGATGTGCTATATTATTATTATCTCAAACCATGGAAACCAGTACTACAGGCCCATTTTTTTTTTTTCATTTATATATATATATATATATATATATATATATACTAAACTTTTATATTTCTTATTATTAATTTTGGTTCTACATGGGAGCATCAGGTTAGAACCAAAATTAATAATAAGAAATATAAGTTTAGTACATATAAAAAGTATGCATGTATAATGGCTAATTGTCCCTATACAATAGCATTAATGTAGCACATAACTCCATTAACACCCCTTAATAATTAAGTCATCAGACACAACTCCTATATATATATATTGTGACTTTTTTTTTTTTTTTTTTTGGCACACTCATTTCAGAGTTAAGTGATATACATTAATAAGAGTTATTACTGAAATATTTAGTCCCCAGTAATTTAAAATCACTACAGTAATTATTGCAGTAAGGGAGGGATTGAGAAAGTGAGAAAAAGAATTTTAATGGAAAACACAATTTTATTGATCTTTTACTTCCATGTTATTTTTACGCTATTTTCTTATCAGCCTCTTTTCTTATTTTCTTAGGTTTTCTTATTAATTCCAGTTAATGTATTACACCTTTAGGTTATCTAACAATTTTTTAAAAAGCCCAATTACTTTGAGGATATTGAGCACAAAGAAATACAATATTTCTTTTTAAAGACTCTTTCTAAGGACTGATAATTAACTAAATTACCAAAAGATTAATTTATAAATTTTTATTAATTTATTAACAGGTCTGGTTAATTTATGAATTAATCATACCTGTTAATAAGAACTTTTGAAGACTGGAATTATTTAGAATTTCAGTACTAATTAGCTGTTAATTATGTAATAAATGTTAATAAAATATTAACATCTTATAATTCCATTATAATTCTTATATAGAATAAGATTTTTAAAGGTTTTTTAGAATTTTAGAGAAACAGTCTTACAAGGTTATGTTATTGTTATGGTTACACTAAGCAGATTGGAAATGGTCCAAGAAATGCTTTGTGTTATGCATACCATTTTGTTCTTGTGGTATAAACATTGAGAAATAAAGTTGATTTATTAAATTTTTTAAGGTCAAAAGCATAATTTACTCATTTACCATTAACCTATCTGCACACCATGCCAGTCAAGAATATTAGATCAAAACTGAATAATTCCTCAGTTTTTGTTTTCACCTCTGTTTAAATCCAATTTATTTTTTTTTTTTTGCCTAATACTGCATCATACTAAAAATTCTTTCTTAATAAACAAAAATTTTTCTCAAACAGATTGAACCATAGTAGCATTTAGGTGGCCAATGCTTGGTTTCACTACTTTGCTCCTACTTTATTAATTTCAAATGCTTATCTGTCACTGTGAAAGATATCTGAAATAAGAAGTTTGAACTTTGAGTTGAGGGTTGCATATTTATTATTATTTTGTTCAATTTAATAAACAAACAATTCAGTTAATTGAGCAACATAATAGTTATCAGAATATAAATTTGTGATTCATATTCTTATAACTCAGAATATAAATATTCTGATATAGAACTTATTTACTGCACAACAAAACAGTCTTTTTGTTGCACAGAAAGAATTATCACTGGCTTTAGAAAGGGCATCTGCTTTTAAAAACTAAGCTTTGAATGGTTAGCAGATTCCAGGATGACTGAGAATCAAATAGTAATAAGACATTCTTTTGTTTATTGTATGAATCACCTATTTTTAAACAAGTTTAGTTGATTTGATTTTAATGAAGCATTTAATAATTACACTGTCATTATTTGTGCTTTGCAATCATATTTTATGCAGCATAACTTTAGTAATATTGTATTAAATATGAAAAATTCTTTGGGATTTAAAAATCAATTTGGCTAATATCTTAGTTACCTTTTTTGCTCTTATTACTCATCCTCTCATTCATTTCATCCCACAATGGCTTTGATCTCTCTTGCTCTCTCTCTCTCTCTCTCTCTCTCTCTCTCTCTCTCTCTCTCTCTCTCTCTCTCTCTTAGTCTATATTAGTCATGAGAAGTGTCATTTTTAAGTTAAGTCATAAAAATTCAACACTACATTAATCAACTAGATTATTAGTGTATTGATTCTTTTCATGTTTTCAATAATGAAAATATTAAAATACTTCGCACACTACTTCACAGTTAATGATCATTTTGTGTTTTCATTTTATTCTTATAACTTGCTTCCTCCATGTGTTAAATTAATCTTAAACAAGATCTGAATAGAATCTGATTAAAATCTTCCATTTCTCATTAATTTAAAAGTTTTCATATACAGTAAAACCTGTCTTTGATAGACATCAGGGGCTCCATGCAAAAGTCTGTCAATACAGATGACCCTGGGATAGAGGATCCTTGCTGTCCATATAAAATACAGTAAGGTGAGTGCCATAGTAATATACAAAACACCAAAGTATAATTGGAAAGAAAGTTATACAATCACATGATTTTTTACAAATTTATTAGAAACACCACATTGTGGGGAAAGTGAAGAGCTGCTATGGTTTTTGTTAATCAGAATTACATTTATCATAATTATGATAAATGCATATCTGCATTTATCAGTAACAGTATCATGGGTCACCTAAGTATATATACATATGATTTCAAGACTCCAGGACAAAGCAACTTCTAGAACAGTGTTTATTAGTAATTCAGTTATTAAAATAATATAGTGTTATTTGCAATAAATTATAGCTACTTCATGTAAACATTTACTTAAATTACACCAGATGATAAAAACTTTTTTTTATTGAAATCGCTCATTATATCAACATGTGCGGTGTATGATGTTTTAGGTACTTTTTATAGCTCCAAAGCAGAAATTTTTATTTTTAATTTCAGCATTATATTGTGATATTTTCTGATCCCTTTCCTTTTGTTTTTATTACTGGCATCTTATACTACTGTTGGTGTGCATTTTTAATTTTATACATTTTTGGTGTTGTGCATATATGTTATAAGATCCATAATTATGGAAAAAATTTTGAATAGAAGACATTCAAATTGGAGACATTCAAAATTCTTTTGGAGACATTCAAATTATGAATATTAAACATGAAAAACGTATGGGGTGGAGGGAAGAGAGATGGAATTATTATAATGTAAAATTAAACGTCTTACATCTACTCAGCCTTTGACCCATTCATAGTACTTAAAGAGTCCTGTAGATTCTAATAAAATAAAATTTAAAAAAATAAAAAAGAGAAATTGATACTTGGAAATGAGACAGATTATTATGCTGATGTTATTTGGAAAATTTGTTTTTTTATTTTTTCAATAAAAAAAATAGTGACAAAGTTTCCATTACTATCTGTTCCTTTATATTCTTAAGTAGTGGTACTGTTTCTAACACTATCTATTATATTTCATTATCCCTGATCTTTGAGGTAGTAGAATGGAATAGGCAGTGTTGCCTCAAATTAAAGAACTTAATATACTTGGAGGAAGTGGTGAATCTCAATAGTATATGAAGATATGTTTCAATGGGGAGGGTTACCAGAATGTTATACTAGGCCAGAGAAATCCGTGTGATTAATATATAAAAAAGTAGTAGCTATGCTAAAAGATTAACAAGCAAAATATTTTGTAACTCAGTACTAAAATCTTCAAATAAAATAGTTACATTTGTTCACATTCAGAATAGAAAAAAGTGCTAAGAGGGGAAAAAAATGAAGCAGTTAAGATCTGTTAACATGGTCTGTTGGAGGTGTATGTGGGACTAGCAATTATAGCATAGTAAATTCATTTGATGAATTAGAATTATTGGTTAAGTAATCAAATGCTGGTGTAAGAATATCCATACAAAATTTTAACATCATTGTTAATTTTTTTTTTTTTTTTTTGGCTGATGCTGCATAAGCTCATATACTTGCTTTCTTGCATCACATGCCACTACTACTACTAACTTAGATTTAGTGAATAAGCACTAAATGAGTTAAATATTGAATATAAGCCTATGAAAATGCTGTTGTTATTATTATTATTAGAAATTTTTTTTTTTTTATATTATTAGAAATTTATTATTAAAAAAAAAAAGTTTAGAGAGAGAGAGAGAGGGGGGGGGGAAGCACCAAGAAAGAGAAGAATGATGATATCTAGCTCAGGACCCTGGGTATGTCAAGCCCATACTCACCAAATGTAAGGGATATCATTGATCTTCATGCTATGATAAAACGGATTAATGAACTTTCTATATTTCATTCATTCAAAGAACTTTATAGGAATTATGCCATTGTGAGATGCCGAACGTACCACTATACTTTTGAATAATTTAGTATTAGTATATCTCTCTTTTTTTTTTTTTTTTTAACATTTTTCTAGGCAGATATAATTTCACCCATAGGTTAATGCAGTTGTTAATTGGGCCACCCAATACTGTGGTATGCTTGCATAAACTAAGGTGTCAGTGCTCTACTGAATTATAATCCTCATCCAAAATCTGCAACTCCAAGGATGCAGTCTGAGGTGTTTTTCCAGTGTAAAAATTGTACATAGGGCAGACACACTGGAAGTTCATATCCCAGCTAATACAGCTGGGATATGAATTTCTTGATTGACTGCTAACACAGCTCCTAGTGATGTGGCCTCCTGTTCCATCTAAGAAGACTACTCTTTCTATCTGACCCACCCATCCCAAAATGCTCACCACAAGCAGTATCTGAAACCCATTCTTTTCATCTGTTCTGCTAGCATCCTTATTGTTGTTGTAGTCCACTAGTAGAGCCAGTTATACAGCCATTGCAAACATGGGTTACTGCTAGACAACACTGGACAAATTAGTCTCCAGCAAATGAAAAGCCAGGTCCTCCTTTGGCCACTCCATTTATTAGTATTAATAGTGGCAAATGATGCAAGAAAGCAAGCTTATACAGCATCTGTCATAAAAAATAAAAAAAAAAATCTATTTCGCTTATCCATCCCATCCAATAGTTTGTCTACTTCTTCCTTGAATTTATTCAAACTATCATCTCCACAACAATGGATGGAAGCTTGTTCCAGCAATCAACCACCCATTGGCTGAAGAAAAATTTCTGCACACCTTTTCTGCAACCATCCTTCCTCAATTTGAATTTTTTATGCCCCATCCCAACAGCATTTAAGTTTGCCCATGCCAGTCAAAGCCTTAAACAGATCACCTTGCAGGTGCCTAATCTCCAGACACTGCAATTTGCAGAACTGAAGCCTTTCTTGGTAAGAGCATCTCTTTGTTTCCCTCACTAATTTACCTCAGGGGATCACATCTGGTGAGTATGGGCTTGGCACACACTGGGTCCTGAGCTGGATATCAACATTTTTCTCTTTCTTGGTGATTCCCTTCTACTTCTCTCTCTCTCTCTCTCTCTCTCTCTCTCTCTCTCTCTCTCTCTCTCTCTCTCTCTCTCTCTCTCTCTCAGGGTAACTCGGGGAATTTTTTTTTAATTTTTTATTTGGCCGGTGCAGCATTAGCCTCAGGCTTCCTTGCACCATGTAGCTAATAATAATAATAATCTCATTGCCCTTCTCAATACCCATTCCAACAACTCTACATCCTTCCAAAAATAAGGCCACCAGACCTCTATGCAGTACTCAAGATGTGGCCTGACCATTGCTTTATACAATGGGATGATTACCTCCTCATCCCTCCTAACAAAATTCCTGTATATCATTAACAAAACCCCATGAGCTATCCTGGCAGCCTGTCTGCACTGCTCAGAGAACTGCATATCAGACTGCACAATTACCCCTAGATCTTTTTCATTTTCCACTATTCTGAGTGTAGTACCACTCAGTTGGTACATTAATCTGGGTTTACCCAGATTAATGTACCAACTGTTTACCCATATGCAGTACCTTGCATTTATCAATGTTCATCTTCAATTGCCATTTCTCAGCTCAACTGTCTAATTCTTATAGATTTTGTTGAAGCGGCATACCTTCATTTCTGTCATTAATCACCCTGCCAACTTTTGTATCATCTGTAAACTTGGACATTAAAGCCTGCTATATCCTCATCAATATTATAAATAAATACAGAAAACAACAATGAGCCTAGCACCAAACCTGGGAAACTCCACAAATAACATGTATCCACGAAGAGCAGTACCACTGATAACCACTCTGTCTTCCTCCACTCAACCATTTCTTTATCCATAGCAGTAACTTTCCCTTAATGTCACACTTCTCCAATTTGTACAGTAGTCTTTTATGTGTAACAGTATGAGAAGCTTTCCTGAAATTCAAGGATAAGATAACAGAATTATTTTTTGCATCTAGTTCCTTTGTTACTGCATTTTAGTATCCAGTCAAATTGGTCAGACAAGATCTCCCCTTAAACCTATGCTGTGATGGAAGTATAACTGCACTCCTGTGTAGATAGTCCTGCATTACTTCTTTAACCAATGATTCCATTATTTTCCCTGGGACAATAGTTAAGCTAATAGGTTTATAATTATTCTTGGCAGCCTTTGATCCCCTTTTGTGAATTGGGGATACATTCCACAACTCCAGTCCACAATGATACAAAGATGATCTCATAATTATGGCTAATGGTTTGCTTACCTCCTTTGCTGCCTCTTAATATAACTGGATAGATCCCATCCACTCCTGGTGCCTTTTTGTGTTTAACTGCAATAATTGCTCTCTTCCACTTTCCTCTCAGTTATCACAAAATCGTTTAGATCCCTGTTAGTTTAATAAACTTCTGGCATCCATCCCCTAAAGAATTTTTCATGTGTGAATTTAGATGCAGAATACCTCTTCAGCCTGTCAGCATCTTGAGTAGAATCAACAGTTAAGCCATCATATCAGGTGGACCAATGTGATTCAGCTGTTCCCTTCTACTGTTAATGTAAGTAAAGAATTTTTTGCTGCTTTTCTTGGCATTCTTTGTCAGACATTTCTTGTAATCTGCCTTGGCTTGCCTAACCTCCTTTGTGGCTTGAGTGGATTTCCCAAGTTAGTATTAGCATTAACAAGTGATGCCAGGAAACAAGCTTATGCAACATCAGCCAAAAAAAAAAATCCCCCATCATCTGTCCTCTCTAATAATATTTCTAATCCTTTAAATTTATTTTTTTTTTTCAGCAGCCATCTATCCTCTGGCTGAAAGGAAATTTCTGCACATCTGTCCTTCAACTATTCTTCCTCAATTTAAATTTTAATCTCCTTATGTGGGCTGTTTGAGCTAGGTTAAGGATGCCATCAACTTTTAGCTTACTCATTCCATTCAGAGCCTTAACAATCAAATCTCTTTGCATGTGCCTAGTTTACAGATGCTGCATGCAGAACTGAAGTCTTTCTTGGTAAGAGTACCCTTCTCTCACTAATCTCATTGCTCTTTTGTGCACTCCCTCCATATCCTTCCTAAACTGAGTCTTCCAGAGATGTATGCAATGCTCAAGATGCCTTACCATGCATTATACAAAAGAATTATTATCTATTTTTATCTCTGCTGTAAGAATTCTTGTATGTCATTAACAAAACCTCTGTGAACTATCCGAGCAGCACATCTGCACTGCTCGATCTCTACAGTTGGTTTATTAATCTCAGATCAGATTAATGCTAACCACATGACGGTGACTCATGCAAAAAAGTTGTGCACGTTTTTTTTTTGGATGAAAATTAATGACTAAACTTTCTCTACCTAAATTTATGCCTAATTTTACTCAGGGTGTCTTTGAAGAAGTATTTTACATTTCATGAAGAAATTGTGGGAAAGAACCTGATAGGTCCAGTGTGCCAATTTTTTTTCAACTTATAGTGTTTTCTGTTTCTCTGGAGTGTCATCCCTTGCATGTGATGCTCCTATATTTGATTTAGTTGAAAAATTGCCATTCTAGTTTGTCTGTTTCTTAGCAAAAAATAGTATTATTAGTTTAATCCTCTTCTTAGAAGTGCTATTATTAGTTTAATCAATTTTTTAAAAGCAAAAAAAGAAAAGTAGTGTCCCTGCCATTCTAGTTAAAGGAAATGCACCACATATGCTCTGTAACCATGTGAATTTTCTAAATTTCTAAGCATAGTCTCATCCTTGGGAGGAATATTTTAGCTCTTTTCCAGAATTATCTGAAAACACATCATTGGAAAAACTCAATTTGAATTTATGTAAAAAAGTTTGCTTTTTAGCTTATGAGAAATACTTAGCCAGTCTTTCAGTTATTTTTGTATATAAAGGTATTTAATCCCTTTATACAGTAATTCAGATTGTAATAATTTTATATTTCATTTATTACATAAAAATAATTTATTCATCATTTATTTATTTATTTACTTCATAATATATATATATTATTAATAATATCTTCATTTGCAGTGTGTTTGTATTATAGAACTGTAAGTAAATGTATTTATATGTAGATTTGTAATTTTACTTATTGATTTTAAATATTAGAATGTTTTATTATTTTGAGTTATGAATGCATGAGTTTTTTATTTTTTTTTCTTAACAAAATCAAAAGCATATATTTATATGTTCCAGAAAAATTGCATCAGCCTAATATATTTTGTATGTCCCAGCTTCTCTCTGTATCAGTAAATATTTGCCATTTGTAATATTGTATTTATTCTCTCTCTCTCTCTCTCTCTCTCTCTCTCTCTCTCTCTCTCTCTCTCTCTCTCTCTCTCTCTCTTTCTGTGTTTAAATATTTTGCAGTTATTTTAACAGCATCAATGGCTGCTAAACTTTCACTCAATGGTATTGCTGTTTCAGTCCTTGCCTCATTATCATGACACTTGTCCTCTTATCTGCTGCCATCTGGTTCCATATCTTGATAGTTAAAACGTTTTTCTTCCCAATTTTTAAGGCTATCATCACATGTTGGTGCACTGTTCTCAAAAGTTAAATTTACTGAAAATCTGTCACTTTTCCTAGCTGCACTAATTCCTTTTCAAGAGATGATATCTCTTACATCATTTTCTGTATTTCCCATATTAATTACGCAATTTTTAAAACATTTTTTGATAGTGTCTTTTGAAACTGCCTGCCACTCTGTTATATTCAGCAACATCAGAGAGATTAATGTGCCATATAAGTTGTTCTAAATCTTTCTGCAGAGTCCATTTTCGCAATTAATGTAATCAAAACTTGTTTTCTGTAATGTACTTGAAACATTGAACAATACCTTGGTCCAAATATTGCTCAGCAGAGAGTTGTAAGGCACTGAAAGTATTAGCCAGTATAAATGCCAACCGAACATTTCATAGTATGACAATTTATCTGAGAAAAGTAAAGCTTTCCTATAGTCCCATTTCTTAATCTCATTAAAGTTTTGTAGCTACTGAATTAAAATTTTACTACTAATTCAGGAATTTTTTTATTTAAATGCCATTTGTCCCTCAATTTGGACATGTTGATTTTTTTGAAGCATTGCAACATTGGTGCATTGTTTATAATCAGTGATTTTTCTTTTTCATCTAATGTGCTTGTACACAACAAAATTGTCTTTGTTTTTCTTTCTTAAAACCATGACTTTGAGACTCATTTATTTCCTCCTATTTTGTGGGCAGTGTGTAATTAAAAAAAAAATAATAATAATAATAAAATATTCATCTACATTGCAAATGTCTTTTGGTTCATACCTTTCAATCAAATCCATTAATCTTGGAATCCAGTTCTCAATTGTGTCTTGATTATTGGACACAATTTCACCACAAACAGATTTAAACACAGTATTGTTTTTGATTACAAAATTTTTCAAGCCATTGTTAACTGTAAAATTATTAATGTTTAGCATCCAAGCAAAACACTGTTATCTCTTTTAATATTGGTCCACTTATTGACAAATTTCTCATAAGCACTGTCAAACTATGATTAAGTCAAATCATTGATCTCTTTAAAGATTTGATGAGTGTCCTTCTTGTAGATTTTTGTTGCCATTTTCAAACCATTTCTTCTTTATGACATGCTCATTTTCAAATTAATCTGGATCTGTGGCTGCAACAGACAAGAATGCTCAGCTACCATTAGGGCAAGAAGCAAGTTTTCTACTCTTAGCCTGTTCAATCTCTAGTTTTGGACTGATTAATAACTGCTTTACAATTGTTGTGAGCTTTGGTGTAGGCAGAAAATGAAATTGAAGAATTAAAAACAAGCCAATTTCGATATGCAACGTTCTTCTCTTGAACACCCTTAGCACATTTATTGGAAAACCAAAGTATAGATAAAGGACGAGATTTTAAAGTAGAGTGTGGGATAAAGGATTCCATTCCTGCAAGAATAATTTCACTGACACGATCTGAGCAAACGTTGACATCAGAAGTTTTGAAACAGTAATCAGACCAAGGAAAAGAAGAAAAGAAATCTCACAGGTCATCCCATTTTGCATTCTTGTAATGCCAAACAGTGAGGTTGGGAATAGCCATGAGATAAAGGCTTCATTAGAAAAGAGACAATAACCAAGTAGTGATCTGAGGTGCCTAAAAGACCTCTCACATTGACTGTGTACTTAGAAGGGAAGGGTTGTTTATGAGAAAAATATCAAGTTTGTTGGCTGTATGGTTAGGATTGTCCAGTATTCTTGTAGGTAAATGAACCATCTGTGCAAGGTCATTAGTAATTGCAAAAGCCTCAGCATCCTGACCAGCTGGGTGGGTGTGACTAGAAAATGGAAGCCAGCTGGAGTTGTGAACATTAAAATCACCAAGGAAAATTGCCTCACTGTTAGGAAAGTTGGACTAGAGAAAGTCAAGTTGCAAAGAGAGGAAGTCAAAGAGCTCCAAGTGATTAGTGGAGTTAGCATTAGTAGAGGCATTTGATGCAAGAAAGCAAGCTTATGCAGCATCAGCCAAAAAAAATAAATAAATAAAAAAATATATAAAAATAAATAAATAAATAAAAAATAACCACTTCCACTTCACCCCTCTGTTCGTTCGAAATACCTGTCCAGCTGAGCCTTAAACTTATTCAGGCTATCAACCTCCACGACAAGGGATGGAAGTCTGTTCCACCAACCAACCACCCGCTGGCTAAAGGCAAATTTCCTCACATCTATCCTACATCTGTCTTTCCTCAATTTGAATTTATGCCCTCTCAGGTGATTATTCTGAGCAAGAGGAAGAATCCCATCAGCATTGAGCATGTTCAAACCATTTAAGGCTTTATACACCTCTATCAGATCACCTCGCTGGTGCCTAGTCTCCAGACACTGTAATTTGCAAAACTTAAGCCTTTCTTCGTAAGAGCACCCCCTTGTTCCATTCACCAATTTTGTTGCCCTTCTCTGTACTCGTTCCAGCATCTCTATATCCTTCTTGAAATGAGGCCTCCAGACCTGTATACAGTACTCTAGGTGTGGCCTGACCATTGCCTTATACAAGGGAATAATCACCTCCTTATCCCTGCTAGAAAAATTCCTATATATCATTGACAATACACCATGAGCTACTCTTGCAGCCCATCTGCACTGCTCAGAAAACTTCATATCTGCCTGCACAACCATCCCCAGGTCCCTTTCATTCTCTACCACTGCCAGTGTAGTACCACAGAGTTGATACATTGCTCTGGGGTTGCTGTTTCCCATATGTAGTACTTTACATTTGTCAATGTTAAACTTCATTTGCCACCTCTCAGCGCATCTGCTCAACCTTTCCAGATCCTGTTGCAGTAGCATAGTGTCAGTAGTGTCCTTGACAACTCTGCCAACCAACCTTCATATTGTCTGCAAACGTGGACATTAAGCTTGATATACCATCATCATCAATAGCATTTATAAATACAGAAAACAATAATGGACCCAATACTGAACCCTGAGGGACTCCACTAATAACATTAGTCCACGATGAGCAGTGTCCATTGATTACCACTCTCTGTCTTCTCCCCCTCAACCACCCCTTTATCCATATCAGCAATTTGCCTCCAATGCCACACTGCTCCAATTTGTGCAGCGGTCTTCCATGTGCAACAGTATCAAAAGCCTTTCTAAGATCCAAGTATATAATATCAAAGTTATTCCCTGCGTCCAGTTCTTTTGTGACTGCATCATAGTATCCAATTAAATTGGTCAGGCAAGAGTTTCCCCTTAACAAAACAATGCTGTGTCTCAGCTATAACTGAAGTCTTGTGTAGATGATCCTGCAGTGCTTCTTTAACTAGTGCCTCCATTAATTTTCCGGGAACAGAAGTTAAACTAACAGGTCTATAATTACTTGTGTCGCCCTTTGATCCTCCTTTGTGAATTGGGGTCACATTTGCACATCTCCAGTCCATGGGTACTTCCCCTGAGTCCAAGGAAGCTCTCATTGCAAATTGAGTTGGAAGAACGGTAGAGACAACAGATGAATTTGACACAATGAGGTAGAGAGATTTTAAGCCAGAGAAGATCGAAAAGAGGAGATTCCAAATTACCAAATCTCTGACAGGGAATCTCAGAACGCACATATGCACAAGTACCACCTTTGAGGCAAAAGGAATCATACAGTGAATAATTTGGGCAACTGGGATGAGCAGTAGTTGAATCAACCGATAACTGAGATTCTGTCAGAAAAAGTACATGGGGTTTGACAGACTGCAAGTGGAAATGGACATCATTGAGATAAGAATTGAGACCATGTATATTTTTGAAATGAATTAGGAAGCATGGTACCACACAGTACATTAATCTAGGATTACTGCTTCCCATGTGCAGTACCTTAAATTTTTTGAGGTTGAAGTTAATTTCCACTTTTTAGTCTGTCTACCTAATTTTTCTAAATCGTTTTGCAATAACATATCCTGATTACTGTAATTAACTACCCTGATATGCCTTCATGAATATCATTAATAAATATAGAAAACAACAACAAGCCAAGCAATGAACCCTGTAGGATTCCACAAATAATATTTGTCCAAGAAAAGCAGCACCCATTGATAACAAGTCTGTCTTTTCCCTCTCAACCCTCCTATTTTTGGCATAGGAGTAACTTGCTCTTAATGCCACACTGCTGCTCCAATTTGTACAACAGTCTTTAATGTGTAACAATATCCAAAGCTTTCCTGAAATCTAAGTATATGTTATCAGATTTTATTTTTTTTATTTTTTTTTTATCCAGTTCCTTTGTTACTCTCCACAAGTTGAGTGGAAATTTCTGTTATCTAGATGCACTGAATATTGTGCAGGTGCAGAGTGTTGGTGATATTCTCAGTTATTATGGACTTGTTAGAGAACTATTTTGCATTTGCTTATTAAAGACGTTTTTTAGTAATGATTACTTCAATATTCTGTATACCTGGTATTTATGCTCAATGCTCAGCTGTCTATGTACTGTCATTACTTAAAGTAAGACTAAATGCAACTAGGCATAATATTTTTAAGAGATATGATATCGGTGTTAGATACTGTCATTACATAATCAATCATACTCATACATACAGTCTTTTAAAATCTCTCACAATGTTGCTACATTTGACCTAAGATTTTGTAGATAGCAGCATCTACTTTTTTTTTTTTTTTTGTTCTAGTTTTTCTTTCCTTGTCTACATTTTATTTAGGATTGGAGAATACTTAGAAGACTCAGTATTGAGCTGTGACCAAATTGAGTTATCACCAAAACACTACCACCTTGTACAATACATTCACTTTCTTATGCCCATTTCCTTTCTGAAATGGAACAAATGCTTGTTATACCTACTTTACCCATTGAATAACTGCATGCTGTTCATCATTACCAATTTTCAGACTTTATCCCTATTTGTACTGATGGCTCAAAACCAATAGTCACGTGGTGTTCGGGTGCCTCAATAGCCAGGTGGGAAGGAGCAGCAGTGCGTAGCACACGCTTCTTGATTAGACCAGGGTTCGAGCCCATCACCACCAAATATGGAGGATGCAGAAAGGTCAGGGAATGACCACCGCATATTCTCGGAGCAATATGGCCTTAGTTGCTAATGCTCCTAAAAATCAAATAACAACAACATGGTGTTAGCAGCAGTTTTACTAATTTCGCATCAAATTCCTTGGAATGCAGCATCTTCATGGAAGAATTAGCAGCAATAGAATTAGCTTTAGGAAACAGTCTGATCGAATCAATATAAGAAATATATACAGATTCAAGTCTCAACAGGGAGTAATATTAGCACAGCTTCAAACACGCTCATATTTATTAAAAGCAAAAGAACCTTCTACATGTGCTTCATACAATATAGTCCTCTCAGCAACAAAGAAAGAATTTTTTTCCATTTCCTAACCAGTAGTATCTTCACTCAAATTTTTATCTAATGAAGCTCAAGTTTCAAATATATTCACATTTTTACAGGTTTTTAATCTATATCATATGCTTCAGTGGCAAGCTGTAGCATCTATCTATTAATATATTTGTCTTTTTTTCAGTTTACACTTAAACTATGCATCAGAATAAAATCTTAAAAAAAAAAAAAAAAAAAAAACGAAAACTCCTCTGCAGCTGATGAACCATAAACATCCAAATAAAACCAAACCAAAACTACACTATATTACTGTGTAACAGCGTTGATTAGCACATTGCTCGGTTGATGTTATCTGTTGAGTGTGACTTGAATTAATGTCTTAAATACTGATTTACAAACACACACATGAAGGACTTTGTGTATTGTGCTCTGATGTTGTTCTATTGCAAATTGTATATGTGGATTGAAATTATTGTGTAGTTCAGAAAGACCTTACTGCATTTTTATAGACAATGAGAAAGATGTTGCTTGCTTGATGATAAGGAATTGTAATATGCAAGAATTCCGAGATGTTCCAGTTGAGCTTGTTCATTATTTTGGTTTGTACGGATAATGTAATATATTTAGTCCTTAGGTAGGTACCATAATGTAGGGCATATATATTACCCTGCATTGTTGCTAATATAGTATTAATTAATTGAGCCATTTATCATATCCTTACTAACATTTTACCTGTAGTTGATAATAGCATAAGTAAAAATGAAATATGTTCCTGATAATATTATTTATTATTACTTTCTAGATTTCATAACCATGGTTATCACAACACTTCAAATTTAATACTTCCATACTTTCCGTGACTGTATAGGAATATTTTCCATTAAAATTTTGTTTAGCTGACCAAAAGAATAACAGTAATGATGTTATATTCACAATTTGTTTAAATAAAAATAAAACAAAAGATATTTCTTGGCTAAATGCTTAAGTATGAAGAAGTTTACTTATGCATGGGTAATCCACACACATCATTTCTACCTCCAAGGTAGTTTAAATGCATCTTTTTTAATTATATCTCACATTGCAAATAACTTCACAATGCATTGCCGTGGTATTGCACTACCTCAAATAAGTAACACTTCACCTATGGAGAAGACTAATGCTACTTATTCTCGGCAGACACCACCACCCAGATGGCACCGTTTCAAAGCTTATTGGCTTCTCATTGGTGGGTGGGCAGGTCGCCTGTTGTTGCAATAGTGACAATCCAGTTATGAAATATAACTCCACAATATGAGAAATGCCTGATGGTGTGGTTTAATCTAAAAGATATTTCTTGGCTAAATGCCTAATAGTATGAAGAAGTTTACTTATGCATGGGTAATGCACACACATCATTTCTACTACCAAGTAGCATCTCATATTGTGGAGTTATACTTCATAACTGGGTTGTCACTATTACAAAATAGAGTACCTGCTCACCTGCCGATGAGAAGCCAGTAAGCTTCAAAATGGTCTGGTCCTAGTGGTGGTATCTGCCGAGAATAAGTAACATTAGTATTCTCCATAGGTGAAGCGTTATTTATTTGGAGTAGTGAAATACCATGGCAACTTGTTGTGAAGACTGCAAGTATTCATAATATGAGATATAATTAAAAAACTACCTTTGTAGTAGAAATAATGTGTGTGCATTACCCATGCATAAGTAAACTTCTTCAAAAATAAAACAAATGACAATGAAAAACTTTTTTTTTTTTTTTAATTATGCTTAGTAATGAATAATTTAAATGCATTTTATGAATGTAATGAATATGGGACTGGAAAGTACTCGTTCTCCAAAGTTGGAGAAAAAAAAAAATAGTAATGAATTAATAAAATACTAGTTATTGTTTGCCATTTTTGGATTAGTTTAGGTATAGCTTAAAGTGTCAATGGGGGGGAAAAAATGCTGCAAATATGTCTTAATTTCAAACCAATATATTCTATATCTTTGAATGTCCTTTTTATGCAAAATGCTTCATCACTGCTTGCTTGAACAGACTTTGGCATTGGCCAGAATTTTATGGTAGCAATTTTGATCTGTACACAGCCTCTGAAAGATACTAAGTTGCATAAGTGGCTAATGATATAGAACAGAGCAGATTTATTAGTTTAAGTTGAAATATAAACTGTGAATACCAATAATGAAGTCATAAAATATTACTTCAGTTTGCCACTTTTGAATTAGTTTAGGTATAGCATCCAAGTGACAATTTAATGAGAAAAGATTTTCCTATTGGCTAATACGTATATATGCTATGGAATAGCTTCATTCAACTTAACAAAGCCGGGCTAACATTGCGATACCAGCATTGTGCTGCATCTTGCAGCTCTTTTGCTATGAATCCTACTCATGCTTACTGGATACAAAGAACTTATTTCTTTATTTATTTGTATTTATGGATAGGTCTTGACTTTCATATTACTTGAAATTTGTCATCTTTGTCTTTCCAGTGAATATGTTCTAGTGATGCAAATTTAGTATTTCACCCTTAACTGCTTTTTTGGGGAAGGGATGGAAAGATTTCAGTTTCATTCTGTTCTAAAGAAAAGTACGGTGTTCATACTGGCTGTTTACAAAAATGAAGTTAGTATTAGTAATGGCCACATGGTGCAAGAAACCCTATGGCTTATGCTGCACCAGCCAAAAAAAAAAAAAAAAGTTGTCTACTAAGACAGGTTTTCCTGTATTTCATTATTCAGCATATGAATATGTAATTCAATTTTTTATTGATTTTTATTCTTACTATCATTCATGCCATTTAGCTTTACAATACAATAATTAGTTACTGAACAAACCATCTAAATTTTTTACAATTAATTTAAAGGAATGGCCGATCTCTGGAGGAGAGTGGGGTGCCAGCACTACTACCTCTCCAGATATAGTGATTACAGGGTAAGTATATTGACTCATACTAGGATTAATTCAACCACATTTTTAAAATTAAAAAAATCTGCTAAATATGCCAGGTAATATCTGACGATGTACACATTTTTAAATTAATGCTGAATTTTTCCTCATTTGTTTGCTGTTAGATTTGATTTTGAAATGGATGGTAATAAAAAAAAAAAAAAGGAAAGAATATGTATAGTAATATTCAGTATTAATTCTGAAAATAAATTGCCCTTTATTAAAACATTTAAATAATCAGGTATCTACACGAGCAGTATCATTTAAAAGATTCATTGGCCTTCACTGACCTCTAAAAGGATGTATATGATATTAAGTACCCTTATGAAGAGGTATTAGAACCTATAATACTTAGTATCGTGATTGGGTTGGAGGTTGAGAAGACAAAAGAAGATATTTGTTGACATTAGACTTTAACTTCTGTAGACTAATTTTCAGGAAATACATATGAAGGAAGGTTGTTCCAGAAAACGGCAGTTGAATGAATAAACGAGGAAGATGAAAAGTTGGTTCTGTGAGTTTGAAGTTGGACAGTAAATGTATGTTGGCTGGTGGCAGCACATGTTCGGACTGTTTCGAAAGAGAGAGCAGGAATTATAGAAGCCAATTCAGAAGAACAGTGCCCAGGGAAGTATCTATAGAAAAGGCATTCAGCAGAAACAGTACATCTATGAGACAGTGAGTGGAGAGACTCTGTTAGAGATGAGTCATTAATTAACCTAACTACCCTCTTCTGAATGGAATCTAGGAGCCTGAGAGAGGTTTTGGGAGCACCACCCCAGATGTGGGAACAATATTCCATGGTAGGGTGGATTTGCGATTTGTACAGAGTGCACAGCTGTTTGGAAGACAAGTAATGCCGAGAGTGAAAGAGAAAACCAAGTTTTTTAGATACAGAGGAAGCAATATTTGTAATGTGCTTGTGCCAAGAGAGATTAGAAGTGAGGGTAATCTCCAAAAGAGATATATCATTTTGCCTAGAAATCAGAGTGTCACCAAAGATAAGCATAGGAGCAGAAGAATCCTTTTTGTGAGATATAAGACAAGACTGAGTTTTAGAAGGATTGAAATCAACTAAGTTGTCTTTGCCCCACTGGAGAATTACCTGGAGATCGGCATTTAAGGAATTGGTAGTGGATATTAGAGAAGTTGAAGTTGATTGAGCAGGGCAAGGTTTCTCAAAAATGGAAAGTGGGATGCAATGTGCTATCATCAGCAAAACTATGGATAGGATTTCCAGTCAATGGAGGAAGATCATTAATATATAAGAGGAAAAGAGTGGGGGAAAGAACTGAACCTTGGGGGACACTAGCATTAGTGGAGAAGTTAGAAGACAGTGAGCCATCTACCATCACTCTCAGTGAGCGATCAGAGAGAAAACAGGATAACCAATTACAAAAAAACAGTTGGCAAACCATAAGATGGAAGCTTGTTTAGAAGACCTTTATGCCAAATGCGATCAAGAGCCTTTGAGATATCAAGAGAAACTGCTTGTGTTTCACCAAACTTTTCCATCGAATTTGTCCATAAATGAGTAACATAAGCCAGAATCTCACCAGTGGATTGACACTGACGGAATCCATACTGGTGATCATTGATCAGACAGAAGGTTTCTAGGTAGTTTTAAGAGTTGGCGGTTAATTGATTTCTCCATTACTTTAGAAAGAGTAGAAGTAATTGCAATGGGACAATAATTGGATGGGAGGGATTTGTCACCCTTTTTAGAAACTGGCTGGATGTGAGCAAATTTCCGAGCAGAAAGAAAAACATCTTTGGAATAAGAAACTGAAAAAAGGTGGCAAAGAACAGGAGTAAGTTCAGGAGCACAGGTTTTGAGAACAAGTGGAGAAATACCATCGGGACCTGGAACTTTCTTACCATCAAAATTCGTCAAAATCCTTCTGACATCCTTTTGAAAGAAGACCACAGGAGGCATTGAATGGAGCGTGCTAGGAATGGTGGGAGGTGTTTTATCAAGATCATTAATACAAGAGTTGGAAGAAAAATGGGATGCTAGCAGGTCAGCTTTACCCTTGGCTGAAGTGACAACAGAACCATCTGGTTTTGACAGAGGTGGGAGCAGAGATGGGCAAAAGTTGCTGCCAATAGCTTTGGCAAGAGACCAGAATGCTTGGCTACCATTAGGGCAAGCAGCAAGTTTTCTGCTCTTAGCCTGTTCAAACTCTAGTTTGGACTGATTAATAACTGCTTTACAATTGTTGCGAGCTTTGTTGTAGGCAGAAAATGAAACTGAAGAATTGGAAACAAGCCAATTACGATATGCCACGTTCTTCTTTTGAACAGCCTTAGCACATTTATTGGAAAACCAAGGTTTAGAAAAAGGATGAGATTTTAAAGTGGATCGTGGAATAAAGGATTCCATTCCTACAAGAAAAATTTCACTGACATGATCTGAGCAAATATTGACATAAGAAGTTTTGAAACAGTAATCCAACCAAAGAAAAGAAATCTCGCAAGTCATCCCATTTTGCATTCTTGTAATGCCAAACAATACGAGGTTGGGAATATCCATCAGATAAAGGCTCCATTGGAATACAGACAATCACCAAGTTGTGATCTGAGGTGCCTAAAGGACCACTCACATCGACCATGTACTTAGAAGGGTTGTTTGTGAGAAAAAGATCAAGCGTGTTGGCTGTATGGTTAGGATTGTCTGTTTTTCTTGTAGGTAAATGAACAATCTGTGCAAGGTCATTAGAAATTGCAAAAGCCTCAGCATCTCGACCAGCTGGGTCGGTGTGACTCGAAAACGGAAGCCAGCTGGAGTTGTGAATATTAAAATCACCAAGTAAAATTACTTCACTGTTAGGAAAGTTGGACTGGAGAAAGTCAAGTTGCAAAGAAAGAAAGTCAAAGAGCTCCAAGTGATTAGTGGAGTTGGGAGAATGGTAGAGACAACAGATGAATTTGACACAATGAGGTAGAGAGATTTTAAGCCAGAGAAGAGTGAAAAGAGGAGATTCCAAATTACCTAGTCTCTGACAGGGAATATCAGAATGGATATATGCACAAGTACCACCTTTGAGGCAAAAGGAATCATACAGTGAATAATTCAGGAAATTGAGATGAACAGTAGTTGAATCAACTGATAACTGAGATTCTGTCAGAAAAAGTACATGGGGTTTGGCAGACTGCAAGTGGAAAATGGATGTCGTTGAGATTAGAATTGAGACCACGTATATTTATGAAATGAACTAGGAGGTGTTTGGGAGGTTTAGATCTTTTCGCAGATATGCTTACTCTATTAGTTTGACAATTTGTGTATTCAAAGTAAGAAAAAGTGGGGGGGGGGGAACATGCTGTATGAAGTAATGAGATTTTTGGATATGGCATACACATGGTAAAAATATGCCCAGATCCTTGACATAATGTGGCCTCAACAATGCCCCCCTGCATACACACTACTCGGACTCCCTCCAGTCACTAACTGGCAGAGTAGAGGTAGCAAGATTATACACTATCTGATTTGGAAACCTCCTAAAGAGTTACCAATAGGTTCGGTCCAGTGTACTAACTAGCGGCCGACCTGTGAACATTGTTTTAGAGCTGTATCCTCGAAATGTAAGGAAGATTGGATCTTGCCATGATGTTCATCATAACCTCAAAAGTCATCAGTCATACTGCCTTATGGAAGAGTTGGGGAAGGGTTGATTGGAACTTAGCTCTGGAGACTAAACATGTGTTCCACCACTTCAAGCCTCCAATAAGCAAAGTGGTGGTATTGCACCAGTTGATGAGAGTCATCTACCACCTAGTATTGCACATAAAAGCCTGCTGTACAAATTAGAGCAGTGTGGCCTAAGAGCAAGTTGCTGTTATGAATAAAGGGATGATTGAATGGGAGAAGACAGAGTGGTAATCAATGGGCATTCTTTGCTCTTCATGGACTGTTATTAGTGGAGTCACACAGGGTTTAGTGTTGGGCCCATCATTGTTTCCTATATTTATCAATGATATTGATGAAGGCATATCAGGCTTAATGTCCAAGTTTGCTGATGATACAAAGTTGCAGGGTGGTTAATGATAGTATGCTACTGCAACTGGATCTAGAAAAGTTAGGCAGATGAGCTGAGAAATGACAATTGAAGTTTAACATTGATAAATGCAAAGTACTGCATATGGATAGCAGTGACCCCATAATAACGTACCAACTGTGTGGCACTACACTCAGAGTAGTGGAAAATAAAAAGTACTGGGGGTAATGCACATAGGTCAATGGTATACAGAAATTTTGCTAGCAGGGATAAGGAGGTGATTATTCTATTGTATGAGGCAATGATCAGGCCACATCTTGAGTACTGCATATTGGTCTGGTGGCTTCATTTTGGGAAGGATGTTGAGCTACTGGAAAGAGTACGGAGAAGGGCAATGAGGTTGGTAATGAGAACCAGGGTCACGATAATGCTACGGCAGTGGCCTTACCCAAAAGAGGAGCCTTATTTTCGGTGTAAATATTTTCTAAAGTAGTGATAAAAATTTCTAATAATAATAATAGTTTTTACAGATGACAGAAAAATATGTATCAATGTATAGATGAATAAAACTCTCTAAAAACAAAGTTTTTTTTTTTTTTTTTTTTTTTTTAAAAAACATGTTGTATTTATATGTATGTGTGTGTGTGTATATATATATATTAAAGGGGCCTCAAATTTAAAAATGGCCCGGAGCCTATTTCATCCTTAATCTGCCCCTGAGGAGAACAAAGCAGTGCTCTTACCAAGAAAGGCTTCAATTCTGGAAATTGCAGCATCTGGAGACTTAGGCACCTGCGAGGTGATCTGATTGAGTGTTTAAGGCTTTGAATGGATTGAGCAAGCTCAGTGCTGATAGGACTCTTCCTCTTGCTTAGACCACACATAAGGGGCCAGAAATTCAAATTGAGGAAGGACTGTTGCAGAATAGATGTGTGGAAGTTTGCCTTTAGCCAAGGTAGTTTATTGTTGGAACACGCTTCCATCTGTTGTTGTGGAAGTTGATGGTTTAAATAAATTCAAGGAAGAGCTAGACAATCTGTTGGAGAAGATGAATAGGTGAAATGGAAGGTGTTGTGTTTTCTTTTTTTTTTTTTTTTTGGCTGATTCTTCATAAGCTTGCTTTCTTGCATAATTTGCCACTGCTAATGCTAATTCATTCATGTCAGCTGGATTTAACCAAGACTTCCCTTCACCTGTTAAACAGAGGTGTGATTTGATTCATTCTTTATTTTCTACTCAAATATGAGTATGTGTAAAAGCTTTGTCCCATTCTTTTTCCTCTTAGCCAGCCTGACCCATTCTGTGGCTTCATTACAGATCAACTTGTAGCTGTAAAGGCTTCAGTGCTCTTTATCTTTTTATCAATCTGTAAATTTTGCATGCCATATTTTTTTGCACTCTTATGTAATGTAAAAAGAAAAGCCAACCTCTTCCCACTGGTTCTCTCCTTTTTTTTTTGTTGAATTAATTGTAATTTTACATTATTATTGCATGATGCTATTAAAACTCTGCAAATTAAAAATTATGCAGTTATTATGAACACACACAAGAACTTCATTATATACAACTGTTTTTATAAGTGGTAAGCTAACAAAGATTGCAGGCAACACTCAGAAGCTCTCTTTATACCTACATGTTTACATTTATTAAAACAGTTCTATGTGTGGATGTTCTTGGGCATTCTTAATTGTATATGATTTTTTTTTTTTTTTTTTTTTTTTTAATTTTCAGTTTTAACCTCTGTCACTCAGTGGTACATTAAATATGATCTAATGGCATACAGCTCATAGTTACAAATTACACAATTCAACTTGCTTATTCTTCTTATTACTCAAGAATCAGATTGCTTAAAATCAGCATATCAATTTATTGTTCACAAGGAAAATTCAGTAATGGCATCCTTTTCATTTTTCTGTTTCTGCAGTTTGTACCATTATTTTTGTTTCCTTGAAACAAAGGGGAAAAAAACAAGGTTGTACATTTTTTAACTCCCAGGTGCCTCCCTAGCCAGGTGGGCAGGAGCAGCAGTGCGTAGCACACACTTCTTGATTAGACTGGTATTCGACCTCGTGCCCACCAAATACAGAGGATGCGGAAAAGTCAAAGTCAGGGAATGACCACCACATATCCCTGGAGCAATATGGCCTTAGTTGCTAATGCTCCTAAAAACCAAATAACAAACAAACATCTTAACTCCCCTGCAATCAAATTTTGAATTACAATTGCTTGCTCAGTATGAACAGTCAAACAATATCTTCCATCTTTTGCAGACTTGTATGACTGTTCAGTCTACAGTTATATCATTACTCATTAATTTCACATGAAAATATTAAGTGCATTACTGGCATTGTATTATACTTGTCTCTATTTTATGCATCTTAAAGAAGTAAATCCTGTAAAAAAATAAGAATGTTTCTTGACTTAGTGATAGTATTACAACTTCATTATAAGCTGGTTTTAGTCAAACATGTTAACTGCAGTTATCTAATTCTGAACTCATATATAGTGCAGCATAATCAAGAAAGTGCTGGACCTTCAAAAACAAAATTTAGGTAAGAAAATATGATGATCAGTTTTGATTTTTCATTTACTGGGGATAAAGAGCATCTTCAGCTGCACTGTGTTATTGTGGAGCAATACTTGCAAACAGCAGCATGAAACCTTCCCTTCTGTCTCATTATTTAGAGTGGGAGAAAGTACTGACAGCTAATGAATTGACTTCCACTTCAGTTTTTCTTGGATCCCTCTTTAGGGCCTGTGTATTTAGAGCTTGCATATCTATATAATTATTTAAGTTATATACTACATAAATGAGAGCTTACATAAGCTCAATTTTTTCTACGTTCTATTAATATTTTAGAAATAAACAAGGAGTTTTATTCAGTCAGTAGGATTTCTTCTTTACCAATTCTCCTTATGCAAAAAAAAATTACAAAATGACACGTTAAAACAAGATTACATAATTTTAATTAATTTTAAACTTATTGGGGTTCACCTCTGTGATCCTGGAGTATTGGACTGCCCATGTGCCAATAGTGAGGAACACAAGTTTTAAATTATTTTAAATTATATAATCTTGTTTTAACGTATCATTTCATAATTTATGTGCATAAGGAGAATTGGTAAAGAAGAAATACTACTGACTGAATAAAAGATAATGCCTTGTTTATTTCTAAAATAATTATTTAAGTTATATAATCAAAAAAATAACATCAGAACAAATTGGCAATTGAGTTTTTCAGTTTCTGATTTTTCATAAATATTGTTTCGCAATTTTTTTTTTTCCTTAGGAAAATTTAGGTTTTGTTGATCTTCTGCACAATTATATTAGTGATATTTAAATTTAGTTAAACATTTTGAGAGCTTATTTGTTACCATACTTTTAAATAACCATTGCAAGTTCCAATTCTGCAGTAAAATGTAACCAGTTGATATATACTCTTTAGAAAATTTGGCATGTGAAATGCTCAAATTTTTTGCAACATTTTAAATTATTCATTTTTTTTTTTTATTTCAGGCATTCTGATGGATCATTAAAGTTCTGGGATGCTTCATCTGGTGAGTTCTCTAAGTACCTCTTTAAATATGTGAACTTCTGTATTTCCATATAAATAGGATTTTTAGAAAGAGATGCAATTTTCATGTTTATACTATACATACCTGTATGCTATAGAAGGCTTCTATTTTGTATAGTAAAGAAAACAGTATTGATGTTGCAATTCTTAGTTTTAATTTTTTCTCAAAAATCAGATACTGAGAAAACAATTTTAAAAAGATGTCCAGAAATATTAGGTCTTTTTTTTTTTCTTGTCTGTACTATAAATGAAGGGTGAAAAACTAGAATGAAATCCTTGTTTTTCACCCTACATTTATCATCACTATACAATAGGATAATCATCTTGTTTCTGCTGCCAAAATTTCTGTATATCATTGACAGAACCCCAGGATCTGTAACCAGCCACCTGTTTGCACTGCTCAGAGAACTTCATGTCACTATACAAGACTGTACAAAACTCTTATATTTATAATTTACATAAATTAATATAAAAATATTTATATTAATAATAGAATAAGTGAAAATAGGATAAATATTAGAGTGACTTTACTTTTACATGGTAGCCGGTGCCTAATTAGGGTATGGGCTAGCAGGGCCCTTGCCCGAGGTGCCAAAAACAGAAGAATAGCAAGGCAAAAATATCTATATCCTTAGTAAAGGGTGCTGAAAAATCATTCTGCCTGAGGTGCACAAATACCTTGGTCCGGCACTGATGGTAGCTTTACATAGTGTTTGTGCCACCTGGTCAGGAGGCCCATAATTTTTATGGGCCTCTTGACCAGGTGGCACAAACACTATGTAAACTTCCTCAAACACTTACAAATGCAGGCCATGCTGATAAGTCTTCCGCCACCAGAGCTTTGCAGATTCCCTCAAGTCCTGAGTTAATACACAAGGCTTTTAGCATGTAATCCCTCCTATTGTGTCTGGGCAGAATTAGCATTAGTTGAGGGATATGATGCAAGAAAGCAAGCTTATAGAGCATCAGCAAAAAAAAAAAAAAAAAAAAAAACCCTTCCCATTTCACCCATCCAAGTCACTCCAAATGTTTGTATAGTTCAGCTTTAAATTTATTTAAGCTATCAACTTCCACAACAACAGATGGAAGTCTGTTCCAGCAATAAATTACCCACTGGCTAAGTGCAAACTTCTTCACATCTATTCTACAACTGTCTTTCCTCAACCTGGAAAGATTGTGCAAGGCTCAAGGGGTAGAATTTTTTTCAGCCTGGACTGTACTTGTTAACAGGAGAGATTGCTTCTACAGGGATGGGATACACTTAAATAGAAAGGGTGCAAGAATATTTGCTGATGCTATCGAGGCAGTGTTAGGTGGGTCGGAAAACTGCTAGCTTGGGGGGAGACAAAGACCAATAGATTGACAGTAGCCACTGGCAGAGGTGAAAGAGATTCTTGCACTGCTTCTATTAGAATGAGCAGAAGCCTGGAACACAAGATGCATGGTATTTCAGAGACTGCTGGGAGCCATTGCGGTACAAGTAAACACATGGGTTGTGTTAGGGTAGCTAAGAATAGAAACAGGTGCAGGTATACTTGCGTGTACACCAATGCTAGGAGTTTAGTAAATAAATTTGATGAATTTGAGGTATTGCTCAAAACATCAAAGGCAGATATTGTTGGGATATCAGAGACGTGGTGTCACACAGATATAAGGGATGCAGAACTGCAATTTGGGGAGTACAACGTCTACAGAAAGGATAGACAGGATAGGAAGGGGGGAGGGGTTATGCTATTAGTTAAGAAACACATAAAAACCAAGGAAGTGAAGCCAGTCAACATCGCCGGACAGTGCAGTGTTGGGTCAGTTTGGTGTTACATAAGCATTGGGAGATCAAAATTGAGAGTAGGAGTGTGCTATAGGCCTAATGACTCTGATGAGTATAATAAGGAACTGTACAGGGAAATAGAGTGGGCCAGTAAATCAGAGAGTCTTATAATGGGAGATTTTAATTTCCCAGATATTGACTGGAATTTGGGGGCTGGTTACTCACACACTAGCAGGGCTTTTGTGGATTTATTGGATGATTGTTTTCTACATCAGCATGTTCGGTAGGCAACTAGAGGGAGTAATACTCTTGATTTGATTATCAGCAGTGATTCTTCATGCATTAAGAATCTGCAGATAAACGAACCACTAGGTGGCAGTGATCACAGTGTGCTGAAGTGGGATTTACTCAAAGAGGTAACTACCATTAGGGGTAAAGGGAAGGGTTATTGCTTTTGTAAAGGCGACTACGATGGACTGAGACAGTATTTAAATTCTATACAGTGGGACCAACTGATGATGTTACCAACAGCAAATTCAAAATGGGAAGCATTCAAAGAACTTATCTTGGAAGCTACTAGGCTTTACATACCAACTAAGAAATATTGTTCAAGGTTTAGGCCAAAATGGATGTCAGATGAACTAATGAGGCATATGGCAGAGAAGAAAAATGCATGGGATACTTACAAATTAACACATGACACAGAAGCCTATGATAGATACAAGTTGATATGCAACCAAGTTACAAAGGAGGTTAGGCAGGCAAAGGCAGATTACGAGAAATCCTTGGCAAGGGATGCAAAGAAAAACAGCAAAGAGTTCTTTACTTATGTTAACTCTAGAAGGAAGGGGATGAATCAGAATGGTCCACTTGATATTGATGGGTCAACTGTTGATGATCCTGCTCAGGTAGCTAACAATCTAAATGAATATTTTGCATCGACATTCACACATGAGGAGTTATTCAGCAAGGGGAATGCCAGAGGTGTATTCAACTCTGGCAGTAAGCTACAGAATCTTGAAATAACTGGGAGTAAAGTGGAGGAGAAACTGTTGAAGATAAACACAAGAAAGGCACCCGGGGTGGATGGGATCTATCCAGTTATATTAAAGGAGGCAGCAAAGGAAGTAAGCAAACACTTAGCCATAATTATGAGAGCTTCCTTGGACTCAGGGGAGGTACCCATAGACTGGAAATGTGCAAATGTGACCACCCCAATTCACAAAGGAGGATCAAAGGCTGACACAAGTAATTATAGACCTGTGAGCTTAACTTCTGTTCCAGGAAAATTAATGGAGGCACTGGTTAAAGAAGCACTGCAGGATCATTTAGACAAGACTTCAGTTATAGCTCAGACACAGCATGGTTTTGTTAAGGGGAAGTCTTGCCTGACCAACTTGATTGGATATTATGATGCAGTCACAAAAGAACTGGATGCAGGGAATAACTTTGATATTATATACTTGGATCTTAGAAAGGCTTTTGATACTGTTGCACATGGAAGACTGCTACACAAATTGGAGCAGTGTGACATTGGAGGCAAATTGCTGCTATGGATAAAGGGGTGGTTGAGGGGGAGAAGACAGAGAGTGGTAATCAGTGGACACTGCTCATCGGGGACTAATGTTATTAGTGGAGTCCCTCAGGGCTCAGTGTTGGGTCCATTATTGTTTTCTGTATTTATAAATGATATTGATGATGGTATATCAAGCTTAATGTCCAAGTTTGCAGATGATACAAAGGTTGGCAGGGTTGTCAAGGACACTACTGACACTATGCTGCTGCAACAGGATCTGGAAAGGTTGAGCAGATGGGCTGAGAGGTGGCAAATGAAGCTTAACATTGACAAATGTAAAGTACTACACATGGGAAACAGCAACCCCAGAGCAACGTATCAACTCTGTGGTACTACACTGACAGTGGTAGAGAATGAAACGGACTTGGGGGTGGTTGTGCAGGCAGATATGAAGTTCTCTGAGCAGTGGAGACAGGCGGCAAGAGTAGCTCATGGAGTATTGTCAATGATATACAGGAATTTTTCCAGCAGGGATAAGGAGGTGATTATTCCATTGTATAAGGCAATGGTCAGGCCACACCTAGAGTACTGTATACAGGTCTGGAGGCCTCATTTCAAGAAGGATGTAGATCTGCTGGAACGAGTACAGAGAAGGGCAACAAGATTAGTGAATGGAACAAAGGGGTGCTCTTACGAAGAAAGGCTTAAGTTTTGCAAATTACAGTGTCTGGAGACTAGGCACCAGCGAGGTGATCTGATAGAGGTGTATAAAGCCTTGAATGGTTTAAGCATGCTCAATGCTGATGGGATTCTTCCTCTAGCTCAGAAAAATTACCTGAGAGGGCATAAATTCAAATTGAGGAAAGACAGATGTAGGATAGATGTGAGGAAATTTGCCTTTAGCCAGCGGGTGGTTGGTTGGTGGAACAGACTTCCATCCCTTGTGGTGGAGGTTGATAGCCTAAATAAGTTTAAGGCTCAGCTGGACAGGTATTTTGAACGAACAGAGGGGTGAAGTGGAAGTGGGTTTTTTTTTTTTTTTTTTTGGCTGATGCTGCATAAGCTTGCTTTCTTGCATCAAATGCCTCTACTAATGCTAATGCTAATGAATCTATGCCCCCCTCAGGTTCTTAATCTCAATAAGTGGAAGTATCCCATCAGCATTCAGCCTGCTCAAACCATTCAAGACCTTGTACACTTCAATCAGATCACTTTGCAGGTGCCTAGTCTCCAGATTCTGCAACTGACAGAATTTTTATACTCTCCTGGTAAGAGAACCCCTTTGTTACTCTCACCAATCTTGTTGCCCCTCTCTGTACTCATTTTAGCAACTCTACATCCTTCCTAAAATGAGGCCTCCAGACCTGTATGCAGTACTCAAGGTGTGGCCTGACCATTGCCTTATACAAAAGTATAATCACCTCCTTGTCCCTGCTAGCAAAATTCCTATATATCATTGGCAAAACTCCATGACCTGCTCTGGCAGCCCGTCTGCACTGCTCAGAGAATGCCATATCCGACTGCACAATTATCCCCAGGTCTTTTTCATTCTCCACCTCCCTGAGTGTAGTACCACACAGTTGGTATGTTTCTCTTGGATTACTGCTGCCCATATGCAGTACTTTGCAATTGCAGACATACACATTCTGACCTAACTCTTGACATTTTTTTCAGCAAAGTCCTATATTTGTCTTGTCAACGAATTCTGCCCTGAAGAGACTGTGCAAGGCTCGTGGGGTAGAATTTTTCTCAGCATAGTCTATGCTTGTTAACAGGAGAGTGTTTCTACAGGGATAGGATGCACTTAGATAGAAGGGTGCAAGAATATTTACTTATGCCACCAAGGCAGTGTTAGGTGGGTTTGAAAACTGCTGGATTTAAGGATTTACTGTTGGATTTACTTGACCGGTACAGACCACCGACGTCAAATTAGAAATAAATTTGAAAGCATCTGGAATTTCACCCTAATATGATAGTAGTAGTAGTGAAGGTAAAGAAAGCCAACACGAGAACCATGGCAAACTACTAGACACTTACCAGTGTTTGCCGCTACCACAGTGTCTCCCTGCATTCTCGGTAAACAGACATTGCGTGTTATTGGTATCAGCAGTAGAAATAGAGAATAATATATTGGTGTGTGCGTGTGCGTGTGCGTGTGTGCGCATATATATATATATATATATAAAGAATCTTTCTTTCTTTTCCTATTATTTCCCAACCTATTCTTTAGGTCAGGTTATGAAATATAAAGAAAAATAAAGTAACCTTTTCATTTTTTTTCCTAACCTATCCTTTAAGATTAGGTTAGGAAACCTAACCTTAAAAACTTACAAAGAAATCAGTAATATGGTTTTTTTAATAGTGAAAACACTCATGAACTTTAATAATCTGCTTTTAATAATGAAAAAAACTAATCATTATATACTCTGTCATGTCAATCAATATATCATTCTCGACTTGTGCTGTTGCTACGTACTGTAACACTCAGTATGTTTACCGATGATGCAGGTAGAAACTGCAGTACCTGCAAACAATTTGTCTGGTAAGTTTCCGAGAGTTTGCCGTGGTTCTCGTGTTGGCTTTCTTTACGTTAGCCCTAGGATAATTTATAATTTTGGAAATTTAATCTTTATTCATTTTAGTATTGCCCCTCAGAGCCTTAAACACCTCAGTCAAGTTGACTCCAAGGTGCCTAGTTTTCAAGCTGTGCAACCTACATATTCGAAGTGTTTCCTAATAAGGATGTCATTTTGCCAATCTCACCAGGCAGGTTACCTGTCTCACCCTTTCACGAAGCTTGGTTTTTTTAGGTGCAGTCTCCACACTTGAACACAGTATTCCAAGTGTGGTTTAACAATAGCCTTATATAATGGGATTATGACGTCCTTATCTCTACTAGCAAATGTTCGATAAATCATCAACAGGACACCATGGGCCTTCCTTGCAACCTGTCTACAATGCTTGGACATTGTAGAATTGCTGTTTAATAGAATTAAAATTCAATTCACAAACGTGATCACAATGACCGGCGCTTACTCCACATCATATAGTGAACGATACTTTACTATGGTGAGTTCATTGTAACATGATTTGATTGTACAGTGAATCAATTGTAAAGGAGGGTACATTGTATTTTTAACTATTTACGTGAAACTTCAGATAATTGGGGCAGCTGCTTAATCGTGCCAAAATGCACTAGTCCTGATGTGTCCCAAATAACCGGAATGGACTGTATTTACAAAAGTCTATAGTATATTCAGACTCAGTGATAACTTGCAATAAGATATAATCCTCATCCAGTTCTGTCCATGGCTCATCAGAAGTTTCATTCCCTTTGTGAATCCATGTTCAACTTCCACTGGATCCAAGCCATGTTAGGATCAGGGATATCCTGGTAGAGCAGATGCTGAGGCCAGATTGGCATAATTACCAATTTGGCCCCAGCATCTGCTGACCCTAGAACAATCCCAGCTTGCTAGTCCCTTATAAGTGGATTGGGTAAACTGAATGCTGATGGCATCCTTATTCTTTCTAGGATACATAAATAAGGAAACATAAGTTTAAATTGAAAAAAAAAAGTTGATTGCAGGATAGATATGCAAAAATTAGTGAGTTGTTTGAATATATTTAAGGAAGAATTAAACAAATTACTAGAGGGGATGGACAGTTCAGTTTTTTTGTTTCTTTTTATTGCTGATGCTATATAAGCTTGCATCATTTGCCACTGCAAATTCTACTATATACACTACAGGTGGATAATATGTAATAGATTACACTCCCAGTGTAATCGACAGCTATGGCATGGACAATTCATAAACAAGTTATATCAGATTAAATCTGTAATCAAAACATGGCTGTTCGTTCTGTGCAGTAACCATAGATAAAGGAATAACCTTCTTGTTTGCCTACACACAGTCATCTTAAACATTTTTTTTCTCTGTGGACTGATGACCTCCCTATGTGTGAAAATTGTGGCACCATTTTAACTGTTCAACATATTTTGTCTGAGTGTCCATGTTATTAACACAAGCATCTTTTATTTTATCACTTTTAGTCATGGAACTCAGCCCTATACACACTCAGTCAGACTTTATCTGACAGGCATGTGTCAACTGTTTTTAATTTTTAAAAAAACTTTTTTAACGTGCTTATTGGATTATACTTTTAATTTCTGACTAACTACACCTTTTATAATATGGACTTTTGACCAAGTGACCTATATGCATAGGTCATTGAAAAACCAAAGCAATCCAAAAACTCATTCTTGGGTAACATACACAAGGGGGCATAAATTTAAATTGTAAAATGATTTTTGCAGAATAGATATACAGAAATTTCTATTCAGTTAGGAGTAATCAATTCTTGGAATAAACTTCCAGCTAATGTTGTTTGGAGGCCTGTTCTTTGAATAAATTTAAGGAATGTTTGGACAAATTATTGGAAGAACGGACAAATGAAGTTTTTGTTGACTGGAGCTGTATAAGCACATGGCTTCCTTGCATCATATTGCTAATACTATTAGTCTAATTGCTAATAGTCAGTAGATGTACTTTGAACTACTGTTAATTGCTGATAGTCAGTAGATATACAGCATCAGCCAACAAAAAAAAAAAAAAAAATCCCATTTCACCTATCTCTTGCCTCCAATAGTTTGTCTAGTTCCTCCTTGAACTTAATAAAATTATCCACTTCCGCAAAACAATGGATGGAAACTTGTTCCAGCAATAACCCCCCCCCCCATTGGCTGAAGGAAAACTTTCGTACATCTACACTGGTGTTCAAAGAAAGTGCATCACCCCTTAAAATTGTAACTGTCGTCAGAATAACGTAAGTATATGGCAATATTTTCTTACAGATTGCATCAGATAAGATTGACACGCATAAGTGATGACATAATATTGCATCAGCTGTTACTTACAGCTATATAAGCACACTCTGCAAGAGTTGCAGTCATTCCTTGCTTGTGTTAGGATGCTGAGTTATGTGGAGTTGACACCATGAAGAAAGAGTGCTATTGTTGCTTTACGTGAGGAAGGATGTTCTTCCCATCATATTGCTTATAGAGTGTCTTGTAATCAGTCGACAGTGAGTAGATTGCTTTATAAACTCAAGAATACTGGTTCTGCTGATAGGAAAAAAGAAACAGGATGCAAACGAGTCTCTACACCAAAACAGGACCACGATTTGAAGCGCTTATGCCTTAAAAACCATAAAGCTTCTTCGTCTGAGCTGAAAAGAGAATGGGAAGAACATACAGGAGTGGTAGCAAGTACAGTAACAGTCAGAAGATGCCTCTTCAAAATTGGACTTGTAGCCTGTCGTCCTAAGAAGAAGCTCTTCCTCAAACAAAAAATGAAAATCAATTAATTTGGTGTAAGGAGCACGTCAAATGGACCCATGAGCAGTGGAAGTCAGTTATTTTCTCAGATGAGAAGAAATTCAACCTGCATCGCTCTGATGGGAGACAAACGATTTGCCGTAGATGTGGTGAAGAATACCATTCAGACTGTATGGTGTTTACAGTGAAATTCCCTACCAGCCAAACGATATGGGGGTGCATTTCGTATCGCGGAATAGCTCACCTACAGTTTATAAAAGGTTCTGTAAATGCCAATGGATACCTGTCTATGTTGGAAGGCAAATTGCTGCCAACCATTAGAGACCATTTCAACCTGCCAAGCAACTGCATCTTTCAGGACAACTCTGTTTCTTGTCATCAGGCGAAAAGTGTAAGTAGGTACTTCTGTAGTAACTTTAGCTTCTTTTCTGCATTACAGGTTCGACAGTAATACATTTACATTTGTTACAGGTAAAAAAATGGTTGGAAGAACTGTCCATTACAACTCTTAGCTGGCCAGGAAACAGCCCGGACCTGAATCCTATAGAGAACTGTTGGGATCATGTGGAATCTGCAGTTGCCAGAAAGAAACCAAAGACCCTTCATGAACTTCAGGAAGCCATAATTCGTGTTTGGAACCACAAACTATCAGTTGATTATCTTCAGAAATTGATCTTTTCAATGCCTCGACCGTGTGCTGCTGTCATCAGGGCCAGAGGCCGTTCAACTGAATATTAGTTTGCACCTGGTGAACTTTTCATTGTTTTCCATTTAAAATGATAAACTGAAGCAAATTTAGGGCTTCTGATAACATTTCAGCCATAATTGTCATGTTTACCAAAACTGTTGTATAAAGGTTGCAGATGCTCATTTTGGAATATTTTGAGAGCACTTATCAAATATTACTTAGCTTTGCCTTAACTATTAATAAATATCTTTTGTTTATATTTCTATTTGTGATGCTAGTCATTAATGTGACATACCATTGCAAAATACTCAGTTCTCTATAGGAGGATTAGAAATGTGAAATTCATAGGTAATGCACTTTCTTTGAACACCAGTGTATTTTGAAACCATCCTCCTTCAATTTGAAATATACCCCTTCATGTGCATAGCTGAGCAAGAGGAAGAATTCCATCAGCATTGAGTTTGCTCAAGCCATTCAAAGCCTTAAACACCTCAGTCAGATCACCTCACGGGTGCCTATGCTCCAGACGCTGTAATTTACAGAATTGAAACCTTTCTTGATAAGAGCACCCTTTTGTTCCTCTCACCAGTCTTGTTGCCTTTTCTGTGCACATTCCAGCAGGTCTACATCCTTCCTAAAATGACACCTCCAGCCCTGTAAGCAATACTCAACATGTGGCCTGACCATTGATTACAGTGAGATAATCACTTCCTTATCCCTGCTAGCAAAATTCCTGTTTACCATTGACAAAACCCCATGAGCTTTCCTGACAGCCTGTTGGCACTGCTCACAGAACTTCATATCTGACTGCACAATTAATACTTGGTCCTTGCATTTGTCTATGTTAAGCTTCAATTGCCATTTCCCAGCCTAATTTTTCTAGATCTTGTTGCAGCAGCATACCTTCATTATTGTCATTACCCATCTTGCCAACCTTTGTATCATCTGCTAACTTAGACATTAAGCCTGAGATACCTTCATCAATATCGTTAATAAATACAGACAGTTAGGCTATTACAAACTGAGAATGAGACTGTTAGGCTATACAAACAGACAGGGGAATAATACAATTAACACCTAAAAGAATTTTTTTTAAAGTATTTGTGTGAAATATTTTGTATCACAATGGTGTACCATAGGATCAAGCTGTTTCTTGCATACAAATTCTAAAACATTGGAACAGCTTTTGCTGAAATGTAGAACTTTCCCAATACAACCATGAAATCATAAACTAGAGAGACATTTTAAAACTCAACATAAAGAACTTAACAAACAACATGAATTTATTTTTAAATACAAAACTGCAATGGATATTAACCAAAGGCTTTATGGAAGTCAGTACCTGGATCAATCAACAAAAAAAAGGGAGCTGCACATATTGTTGAAGAAGATTTGATACTTCCCACAGTGAAAAGCATGCCAAGTATGCTAAGAGATCAAACTTGTAAAAAAAGAACTTTTACTTATTCCCTTGTCAAATAAAACTATTAAATGTAGAATTGAAGAAATGCCTGACAATGCCAAAGAAACATTAACAGAAAGAGTACAAAAAAGCCAGTTTTATATGCTACAATTAGATGAAAGCACTGATGTAGCTGATAATGCAAACATGGTAGCATTCATTAGATACGAATATAGTGGCTTTATGCATGAGGACTTTTTATTTTGTAGATCCTTGCCCACTTGAACTACTGCTGAAGAAATATTCAACATACATAAAGCGTTGATTCAGGAGAACAGCGTTGAATGGACCATATGTGCTGGCCTAAGTACTGATGGTATCTGTTCCGTGTCAAGGAAGCATTCTGGCCTTGTTGCACCTGTTCAACCTGTAGCCCCTTCTGCGAAATGGAATCACTGCAGCATTCATAGGGTAGCCTTAGCTGCAAAAGGTATGAAACCTCTTCTTAAAGCAACACTTGAAGCTGTTAATTGTTAATTATATTAAATCTTGAACACTGAATTCATGAATTTTCAACGTTTTGTGAACAGATAGGCAGTAAACACCAGCATCTGCTCTTACATTCTGTAGTATGCTGGATTTCATTGAGAAAATTAAAGTAGAATTTTAAAATTAACGATGAAGTAAGAACATTTCTGGTGGAAAATTGTTTTTCTCCAAAGGACTCTTCTTCTGAACTTTAAATATTGTTTTGATTACTTGGTGTGGTTGCTTGAATTAGCTTGTTTAGCTCATATTTTAGTATCCTAAATAAAGTTAATTTAAGAAACAAGAGAAGAGGATAAATGCATTCATCTTTAAAGGCAAAACTGAGGATACAATAAAAAAAGAAAAAAACACTGGAAATGGTTTTAGCAGAGTGTTATAACTCATTCCCTGAATAACTTTCTTGCCTGTAGAAACTGTTCTTCTAGAAACATCTGTTATTACAGAACATTTGGCTTCTTTGGATTATGAACCCATTTGTGTACACACGCGCACACACACACACACACACACTGGTATATGCAATTTTAGACATTACTTAATAAGCCAGCTTAATAGATTTTTGGTTGAGTGCAGCCAGAACTCTTCATACAAGCATTGAACAGTTATTGTCATTTATAACTATATACATCTGTCAATTTGCATTTTCAACTTCAGTGTTTATGAAAAATGTGTAGAAATGGTTGCATGTTGAATCAAATTACTGAAAGCACAATGAAAAAGAAAATTTTATAAAATGCACTGTTCATTAATAAAACACTTTAATTTTAATAATCGGGTATCTTTATGTCATTACCAATGCATGCAGTGAACCAAAATGGTATTTTATAGCGTTTGGGTGGGGGACACCGCCAGTAGTTTCCCACATCTGTGCAAAATGGTATTGCAATGGGCTCCAGCCCATTCGGAGCCCTGACCAGAAATAATATTTGGTACTAGTAGTAGTAGTAGTGGCATGTGATGCAAGAAAGCAAATGTATGAGCTTATGCATGCTGCATAAGCTCATACGTTTTGGCATCAGCCAAAAAAAAAAAAAAAAAAAATCACACCATTCCCTCCAAATGCCTGTCCAGTTCCTCCTTAAATTTATTCAACCTATCAACTTCCACAACGACAGATGGAAGTTTGTTCCAGCAATTAACCACCCGCTGGCTAAAGGAAAATTTCCGCACATCTATTCTACATCTGTCCTTTCTTAATTTGAATTTATGCCCCCTTAGGTTCGTAATCTGAACAAGTGGAAGGATCCCATCAGAATTCAGCGTGCTCAACCCATTCAAGGCCTTATATACCTCAATCAGATCACCGCGCAGGTGCCTAGTCTCCAGCCACTGCAATTTGCAGAACTTAAGCCTCTCTTGGTAAGAGGATCCCTTCATTCCCCTCACCAATCTTGTTGCCCTTCTCTGTACACGCTCAAGGAAATCTACATCCTTCCTAAAATGAGGCCTCCAGACCAGTATGCAGTACTCAAGCCGTGGCCTGACCATTGCCTTATACAGAGGGATAATCACCTCCTTTTCCCTGCTAGCAAAATTCCTATATATCATTGACAAAACCCCATGACCTGCCCTGGCAGCCTGTCTGCATTGCTCAGAAAACTTCATATCTGACTGCACAATTACTCCCAGGTCTTTTTCATTTTCTACCACCTTAAGTGTAGTACCACACAGTTGGTACGTTTCTCTGGGGTTACTTCTACCCATATGTAGTACTTTGCATTTGTCAAGGTTAAACTTCAGTTGCCACTTCTTAGCCCATCTGCCCAAATTATCTAGATCCTGTTGCAGTAGCACACTGCCATTACTGTCATTAACAACCCTGCCAACCTTTGTATCATCTGCAAACTTCGACATTAAGCCTGATATACCTTCATCAATATCATTGATAAATATACAAAACAACAGTGGACCTAACACCGAACCCTGTGGGACTCCACTAATAACATTAGTCCAAGAAGAGCAGCGCCCATTGATTACCACCCTCTGTCTTCTAGCACTTAACCATCCTTTTATCCATTGTAGCAACTTACCCTTAATACCATTCTGCTCCAATTTGTACAATAGTCTTCCATGCGCAACAGTGTCAAAAGCTTTCCTGAAATCCAAATATATGATATCAAAATTATTTTTCGCATCCAGTTCCTTTGTAACCACATCATAATAACCAATCAAATTTGTCAGACAAGACTTTCCCTTAACAAACCCATGCTGTGTCTGAATTATTGCTGCAGTCTTGTCTAGATGATCCTGCAATGCATCTTTAACCAGTGACTCCATTATTTTACCCGGAACAGAAGTTAAACTAACTGGTCTGTATTTACTCGTGTCACCCTTCGATCCCCCTTTGTGAATTGGGGATACATTTGCACATCTCCAGTCCGTGGGAAGCTCCCCTGAGTCCAAGGATGCTCTCATAATTATGGCTAAGGGTTTGCTTAGTTGCTTTGCCGCCTCCTTTAATATAACTGGATATTTCGCCGCCTCCGTAGCCAGGTGGGAAGGAGCAGCAGTGCGTAGCACACGCTTCTTGATTAGACCGGGGTTCGAGCCTGTCACCACCAAATACGGAGGATGCGGAAAGGTCAGGAAATGACCACCGCATATCCCGAAGCAATATGGCCTTAGTTGCTAATGCTCCTAAAAAACCAAATAACAAACCAAATAACTGGATAGCTCCCATTCACCCCAGGTGCTTTTCTTACGTTTAACTTCAACAATTTCTCTTCCACTTTGCTCTCAGTTATTACAAAATCATTAAGTATCTTGCTACAATTTGATAACCTTCTGCCATTTTCAAACCTTAATAATTCCTCACGTGTGAATGTAGATGCAAAATACTCATTCAGTTTGTTTGCTATCTGAGCAGGATCATCAACAGTCGAACCATCGATGTCAAGTGGACCAATCAGATTCATCCCCTTCCTTTTAGAGTTTATATAAGTAAAGAAATCCTTGCTGTTTTTCTTAGCATCTTTTGCCAAGGATTTCTCGTAATCTGCCTTGGTCTCATCATTTCGCTTATTATTGCTTTAAAACATCACCACACCATCCTACTAATGGTGTATGAACTATAAATATAAATAATACAAGGTGTATTTTATAAATAATACAAACATATTAATTTACAAATATGTATTACTATAATACAAGATGTTAATTTTTTTTATGCATCTAGCAATCTTTTTCTGTGTATTTTTAAGAAAATATTAAAATTATTATATATTTTGGTAATAATTATTTCAGTTTAATGATTTCTTAATAAAATATCAAGCTAATAATTTCACTCTTATGACTCAGGTGATCATAAGGGTGAAATGAAATCCTTGAAAGGAATAAGATGGATCCTAAGCAAGGTAGTAGTAGTAGTAATGACGGCATTACTACTACTACCACTACTGCTGCTACTTTGCTTAGGACTCATCTTATTCCTTTCAAGGTAGGTTTAGGAAATGCTACTGTAGATAATCCTTTCCTCTACTACAGAGTCACATACATTCCTCAGAGAATGGCACCATTTTACACTCTTGATTTTGGTGTTTTGAGGGGGTTGGGGACTTTAAGGGGATTATTTAATCACTGTTTGCAAATAGACTTCAGACTTTGACCACACAGAGTTAAATTATTAGCATTAGTAGAGGCATACGATGCAAGAAAGCAGGCTTATGCAGCATCAGCCAAAAAAAACCACTCCCATTTCACCCCTCCGTTCATTCCAAATACTTGTCCAGCTCGGCTTTAAATTTATTTAGGCTATCAACTTCAACAACAAAAGATGGAAGTCTGTTCCACCAATCAACTATGCGTTGGCCAAAGGCAAACTTCCGCATATCTATCCTACAACTGTCTTTCCTCAATTTGAATTTATGCCCTCTCAGGTGATTATTCTGAGCAAGAGGAAGAATCCCATCAGCATTGAGCATGCTCAAACCATTCAAGGCTTTATACACCTCAATCAGATCCCATCAGCATTGAGCATGCTCAAACCATTCAAGGCTTTATACACCTCAATCAGATCACCTCTCAGGTGCCGAGTCTCCAGACACTGTAATCTGCAAAACTTAAGCCTTTCTTTGTAAGAGCAACCCTTTGTTCCATTTACTAATCTTGTTGACCTTCTCTGTACTCGTTCCAACAGCTCTACATCCATCTTAAAATGAGGCCACCAGATCCCTTTATACAGTACTCAAGGTGTGGCCTGACCATTGCCTTATACAAGGGGATAATGACCTCCTTATCCCTGCTAGAAAAATTCCTGTATATCATTGACAAGACACCATGAGCTATTCTTGCAGACTGTCTGCACTGCCCAGAAAACTTCATATCTACCTGCACAATTACCCCCAGGTCCTTTTCATTCTTTACCACTGTCAGTGTAGTACCACAGAGTTGATACCTTACTCTGGGGTTACTGCTTCCCATATGTAGTACTTTACATTTGTTGATGTAAAACTTCATTTGCCACCTCTCAGCCCATCTGCTCAACTTTACTAGATCCTCTTGCAGCAGCGTACTGTCATTAGTGTCATTAACAATCCTGCCAACCTTCGTATCATCTGCAAACTTGGACATTAAGCCTGATATACCATCATCAGTATCATTTATAAATACAGAAAACAACAATGAACCCAACGCTGAGGGACTCCACTAATAACATTAGTCCACGAAGGGCAGTGTCCATTGATTACCACTCTGTCTTCTCCCACTCAACCATCCTTTTATCCATAGCAGCAGTTTGCCTTCAGAGTCACACTGCTCCAATTTGTGCAGCATTCTTCCATGTGCAACAGTATCAAAAGCATGTATACTTGTATGTACACCAACGCAAAGAGCATGGTAAATAAATTTTATGAATTTAAAGTGCTGGTCAAAACATCAAATGCAGACAGTGCTGGGATATCAGACTTGGTTTCACTCAGATATAAGGGATGCAGTATAAGGAATTTGATTGTGGAGAGTACGATGTATACAGAAAGAACAGAAGGATAGGAGTGGAGGGGTTATGCTCTTAGTTAAGGAGCACCTACAATCTAAGGCAGTGCATCCAGTTAACATTGGTGGACAATGCATTGTTGAGTTAGTTTGGTGTGACATAAGCACTGAGAAAGCAAAAATGATTGTTGGAGAGTGTTACCGGCCTAATTAATCTGATGAGTATAATGAGCAATTGTGCAGAGAAAGAGTGGGCCAGTAAATCAGAATGTCTTATAATGGGGGATTTTAACTTTCCAGATATTGACTGGAACTTTTGTGGTTGGTCACTTGCACACTAGCAAGACTTTTGTGGATTTATTGGATAACTGTTTTCTACAGCAACATGTTCGAGAGGCAACCAGAGGGAGTAATACTCTTGATCTGATTATCAGCAGTGATTATTCGTGCATTAAGAATTTGCAGATAAAGGAACCACTAAATTGCAGTGATCATAGTGTAATAGGAAAAAGGCTCAGACAGCTTTTAAATTCTATGCAGCATTTATATTCTTATAAATTCTCTGATTTTGTAATAACTGAGAAGAAAGTGGAAGAGAAATTGTTGAAGTTAAACAGAAGAAGGGCACCTGAAGAAAGGTAGATAGAATCTACCTTTCTTTAAACAGAAGAAAGATGGAATCTATCCAGTTATATTTACAGTGGCTGCGATGGAAGTAAGCAAACCATTAGTCATAATTATGAGAGCATCCTTGGATTCAGAGGAGGTCCCTGCAGACTGTAGATATGCGAATATGTCCCCAATTCACAAAGAGGACCAAAGGGTGACATGGGTAATTACATACATAGCCAGACCAAGGTATTTCCGCGCCCTGCGCAGAAAGATTTTTCGGTGCCCTCTTACTACGTGTTTGCTTGCGCGTTTCTTGTCTCGTTCTATTTTTGGTGCTCCTAAAAGAATGGCACCCACCTCAGGTAAGGGCCCTACTAGCCTGTGCCTTAATCTGGCACTGATTACAGACCTGTTATCTTAACTTCTTTTCCAAGGAAAATATTGGAGTCACTGGGAAAAGAACTAATGCAGGATAATCTAGACAAGGCTGCATTATACATCAGACACAGCATGCGTTTGTTAAGAGGTGACCTTTTGGTTGGATACTATTGTGTGATCACAAAGGAACTGGATGTAAAAAAATAATTTTGATATCATATACCTGGATTTCAACAAAGCTTTTGATACTGTTATACATAAAATACTGCTGTACAAATTGTTGCAATGTGGCATTAAGGGCAATTTGCAGCTATGGATAAAGGGATGATTAAGTGGAAGAAGACAGAGTTGTTATCAGTGGGCACTACTCTTCATGGACTAATGTTATTAGGGTTTTGCGGTGGGGGGGGTTGATGGTGTAAAGCTTGCTTTCTTGCATCAGTATGCCTCTGCTAATGCTGAAGTGATTGTCAGAATTTGGAAAGTAAAGCCAAAATTGAAGACCATAACAAACAACCAGACATCATAGTTGAAGTTATCATTATACAAAAAGATGTCAACATGAAACTGCTGAGATTAGTCAGTCAACCTGAAATCAACATTAATGAGTTGGCTTATGTTCTTGTTAGCAAAGGTTTTATTGAACTGAGGCACCTCTTCAACTTCAATTCATTGTCAAGTAGAAGTTTCATTACAGACACAAGGTAACTCAAGTTATTCCTTGAGTGGCATGATGCATAGGCAAACCATTGATTGAAGATAATAAAGCAGTCAAAACCTATGGTGGTGTTATTAAGTTTATTTTAAAATTGGGGATATGTACATAATGTGGTCAAATGTTTCATGGTATATTCTTATCACTTCTGTGAACAGCTGTGTTTGCAATATCCCTGTCACAAAAAAGATCACTTTGGATACAAGAACTTGTTCCTGTGTAAGAATATACCATGAAAAGTTTGACCCCATTATGTACATGTTTCCAGTTCTGAAATAAACATAATACCAATGTGAGTTTTGAATACTTTATTGTTTTCAAATATCTCAAGTTATTAGTTACCTGGCTTCCTTCCCAACCTTGATGCATAACATTGTTCAGCAATAAAAGGATATGTGGCAGCACTTGAAAACAGGTCAGTATTATGTCCATCAGTGATTCAAATATGTTCAAGTGAAACATCAAATTGTTACCTGCAAGTAAAAGCAAAGCAGTGATGATAAAAGACAATTTCATTGGTGATAGCAAACACATAAATCTTTTTTTTTTGGGTAGTTCTTGGCGCATTGGCTTCTGTGGCCATAATGCACCTCCCAAGGTTTTTGCAGTACTTTGATCCAAGCCCGAGGCGGGATTCGAACCCGCGACCTTTGGGTTGCCAGTCAGGCACTTTACTCACCCGGCTAGCCCGGTCGGCACACATAAATCTACACAGTATATAATATGAATAACAATTATATATTATGAGAGAATCTTTGGATTCAGAAGAGGTCCCTGTGGACTGGAGTTATGTGGGTTCATATGTTCACATCCCCAATTCACAAAGGTGGATTAAAGGGTTACATGAGTAAATACAGACTTAGCTTAATTTCTGTTTCAAGAAAAATAATGGGGTCACTGATTAAAGAAATAATGCGGGATCATTTAACATTAGTATTAGTAATGGCAAATGATGCAAGAAAGCAAGCTTCTACAGCATCAGCCAAAAAAAAAACTACATCTCCCATTTCACCTATTCGTTCCCTCCATTTTCTTAGTACTTTCTTGAATTTATTTAAGCTTTCAACTTCCACAAAAACCAAAAACCTATGGAAGTTTGTTCCAGAAATTAACCACCAGCTGGCTAAAGGCAAACCTCTACACATTTGTCTGCAACCATCCTTCCTCAGTCTGAAATTGTGCCCTTCATGTGTGTAGTCTGAGCAAGAGGAAGAATCCCATCAGCACTGAGCTTGCTCAATCCATTCAAAATCTTAAACATGTCAATTGGATCACCTTGCAAGTGTCTAGTCTCTGGACACTGTAATTTGCAGAACTGAAACCTTTCTTATTAAGGCATCCCCCTTGTTCCACCTCACCAATCTCATTGCCCTTCTCTTACTTGTTCCAGCAGCTCTACATCCTTCCTAAAATGAGACCTCCAAACCAGTATGCAGTATTCAAGATGTGGCCTGACCATTGCCTTATACAATGGGCAATCACCTCCTTATCCCTATGAGCAAAGTTACTATACATTATTGACAAAACCTCATAAGCTGTGCTGGCAGCCTGTCTGTATTGATCAGAGAACGTCATATCTGACTACATAATTATCCCAATCTTTTTCATTTTCCATTACCCTGAGTAAAGTACTAACTGAGTAGTACCACTGAGTTGGTACATTACTCTATTCTTGCTGCTAACCATGTGCAGTACAGGTAGTTCCCGACTTTATGAGTTAATTCATTCCTAGCGCACAATCATAAAGCAGGAATTTATTTCCCATAGACATAATGTTAAAAATTACGTTATCAACAATGAAATTAATTAGCTAATTAGTTGGTTTAAACAATGATTGATTTATCCAAGGAAATGAAAATTTCCTTGGGTAAATCTCACTGCCTCTCTGTTCGTTCAAGCTGCTCCACATCCTAAAACAAGGACTCCAGAATTGTATGCGTTACTCAAGATGTGGCCTGACCATTGCCTTATACAATGTGATAACTTCCTTATCACCGGAAGTAAAATTCCTGTATATCATTGACAAAACCTTATGAGCTGGTAGCCTGTCTGCATTACTCAGAGAATTTCATATCCGACTTCACAATTACCCCAGGTCTTTCATTTTCCACTACCCTGAGTGTAGTACCACACAGTTGGTACATTACTCTAGAGTTACTGCTACTTCATATGCAGTACTTTGCATTTATCAATGTTAAACTTCAGTTTACATTTTTCAGCTCATTTGCCTAACTTTTCTGGATCCTATTGCAGTACTATACTGTTGTTACTGTCACTAACATCCCTACCAACCTTTGTATCATATGCAAACTTGGACATTAAGCCTGTGATGTCTTCATCAATATCACTGATAAATGCAGGAAACAACAATGGGCCCAACACCAAACCTTGTTGGGCTCCATTTATAACGTTAGTTATTTGTTATTTGTCATTTGGTTTTTAGGAGCATTAGGCAACTAAGGTCATATTGCTCCTGGGGTATGCGGTGGTCATTCCCTGACCTTTCCGCATCCTCCCTATTTGGTGGTCATGGGCTCGAACCCTGGTCTAATCAAGAAGCGTGTGCTACACACTGCTGCTCCTGCCCACCTGGCTACTGAGGCATCTATAACATTAGTCCAAAAAGAGCAAAGTCCATTGATTACCACCCTGTCTTCTCCCACTTAATCATCCCTTCATCCATAGTAGCAATTTTCTCTTAATGTTCTGATTTGTACAACAGTTTTTTTATATGTAACAGTATCAGAAGCCTTCCTGAAATCCAAGTATATGATATCAAAATTATTTTTTGCACCCAGTTCCTTTTTGACCACATCGTAGTAACCAATCAAATTGGTCAAATAAGATTTCCCCATTACAAATCCATGCTTTGTGTGAAGTATAATTGTGGCCTTGCCTAGATGATCCTGCATTACTTCTTTTACCATTATAATCAAATTCAAAATTATGAGTGCCCTGTATTGCTTGCTCAGTGTTTCATCAAATCCTACATTTTTTTATGAATGCAGTGATTCTTGGCTGTTTTAATTAACAGTTTCCTTAATTTTCTTCATTGTAATCCTATCCTTGTTACTGTGAATTTAACTGATTTTCATTCTATCAGAAATCAAGTTGTTTTTCTTTTATTTTTATACTCTTGAATATATTAATTTCATGGAAAAACATGTAAAAAGACAAAATAATGTTTAGAGTAAATTATTGAACAAAATTGAAACTGAATTGGACATATTCATTTCACAGACCTCATTATTATAAAGTGAGGAATCATAGGGCGCTCAAAGTTTGTATTAACAAGATTTTCCTGAATTCTCATGTACAACAATGAGAATGCATGTCATTTGCAAATAGTCTTTAAGACCATTGATACCTAATGTACTCTTACCCAAGTAGGAGCACAACCATAACAGGTGACAGTTTTATTTCTCTCAAACTTTCCTCTTTTATTGCAACAGACTTTTTTTTTTTTTTTTTTTGTACTAGTTCTATGTAATGATAGTTTCATAATAAATACTATTATTTTACAGTGTTTTTTCAGGTACTGTATCGGCTAAAAACAGGAACAGTCTTTGAAACACCACAGGGAAGGAGTTTTGATGAAAAAGAGGAAGATCCTTTTGCCATTGATCAAGTCGCCTTTTGTCCAGATAATCGCATATTATGTGTTGCTGGAATGAGTTCCTATATAATAGTTTATTCATTTAGGAAAGGAGAAATGACAAGCAGCATTAATGTTAGTATATCAGTAGACTGCATTACTTTTATTTTATGTATTTTGGTATGTGAGGTGTGGTCCAAAAGTAATTTCTATAAGGCTGCTGTGCAAAAGAGCAAATAAGAACAGTAGCTGGTTGCCTTCCTTCCCCATTTTTATAATACAGAAAATAATATACGGTGGAAGTCTTGTCATTTTTCAACCATTAGTTACTGTTTTACAGTGAGTTAGAAAAGTTTTGTGTTTGCTGAATCACTGTTTATTTTACTAAAGAACAATGTTCCATCATATTTCTTTTCATGAAAGGTAAATATGCTACTAACATCACTGTGAATTTCTTATACCATCTGGTGAATGCGCTTGCTGCATCTAGCAATGCTGCTAGAAAACGGATTTGCAGTCCCTGTGTAGTATATGGTTTTATTAAAAATGAGTCAACCTTGGAAGATCTTGAACTTAAGAAGCATTTGAAAGTGCAGCCTGTGTGGAAAAACTAATAGTATACAATAGGCAACTGTCTAGGGTTATCATTCATTATGACTTGCTTGTTGTTGTTGTTGTTATTTGGATTTTAAGCCAACTGGGCTAGCCAGATGGGTAAGCCTGGCAACCCAAAGGTTGCAGGTTCGAATCCCGCCTCAGGCTTGGATCAGAGTAAAATGCAAAAACTTTGGGAGGTGCATTATGGCCACAGAAGCCAATGCGTCAACAACTAACAAAAAAAAAAAAAAAAAAAAACAAATTTGGTTTTTAGGAGCATTAGCAACTAAGGCCATATTCCTTTCCACATCCTCTGTATTTTGGTGGTCATGGGCTCAAACCCCGGTCTAATCAAGAAGCATGTGCTATGCACTGCTGCTCCTGCCCATCTGGCTACGGAGGCACTGACTCGCTTGCATGACAAGAGCAAGTTCATAATGGCTGCCATAAGTATCAAACTGATAAAAAACAGCAGATTGATAGCTGATCTGTCCTTGCCACAAGGCAAATCTAGAGCTTTTTATTTAAAGCATCATTGTGTGTGAGATCTTAATTGCTCTTTTACAATCAGGAGACTGTT